>NW_024423168.1:0-79525 GCF_014898765.1 Herpailurus yagouaroundi
TTCAGGGTTCTCTATTCTGTTCCATTGATCTGAGTGTCTGTTCTTGTGCCAGTACCAGACTGTCTTGATGACTGCAGCTTTGTAGTATAGCTTGAAGTCTGGGTTTGTGATGCCTCCTGCTTTGGTTTTCTTTTTCAAGATCGCTTTGGCTATTTGGGGTCTTTCTGTTTCCATGCAAATTTTAGGATTATTTGTTCAAGCTCTGTGAAGAATGCTGGTGTTACTTTGATAGGGATTGCATTGAATATGTAGATTGCTTTGGGTAGTATCGACATTTTAACAATATTTGTTCTTCCTATCCAGGAGCATGGAATCTTTTTCCATTTTTTCTTTTCTTTTGTCTCCTTCAATTTCTTTCATAAGCTTTTTATAGTTTTCAGTGTATAGATTTTTCACGTGTTTGGTTATATTTATTCCTAGGTATTTTATGGTTTTTTGTGCAACTGTAAATGGGATCGATTCCTTGATTTCTCTTTCTGTTGCTTCATTGTTGGTGTATAGAAATGCAAGCGATTTCTGTGTGTTGATTTTATATCCTGCAACTTTGCTGAATTCATGAGTCAGTTCTAACAGTTTTTTGGTGGAATCTTTTGGGTTTTCCGTATAGAGTATCAGGTCATCTGTGAAGACTGAAAGTTTAACCTCCTCCTGGCCAATTTGGATGCCTTTCTTTCTTTGTGTTGTCTGATTGCAGAGGCTAAGACTTCCAATACTATGTTGAATAACAGTGGCAAGAGTGGACATCCCTATCCTGTTCCTGACCTTAGGGGGAAAGCTCTCAGTTTTTCCCCATTGAGGAGGATATTAGCGTTAGGTTGTTCATATATGGCTTTTATGATCTTGAGGTATGCTCCTTCTATCCCTACTTTCTTGAGGGTTTTTATCAAGAAAGGATGCTGTATTTTGTCAAATGCTTTCTCTGCATCTATTGAGAGGATCATATGGTTCGTTCTTTTATTGGTGTGATGAATCACGTTAATTGTTTTATGGATATTGAGCCAGCCCTGCATCCCAGGTATAAATCCCACTTGGTCGTGGTGAATAATTTTTTTAATATATTGTTGGATCTGGTTGGCTAATATCTTGTTGGGGATATTTGCATCCATGTTCATCAGGGAAATTTGTCTATAGTTCTCCTTTTTAGTGGGGTCTCTGGTTTTGGAATCAAGGTAATGCTGGCTTCATAGAAAGAGTTTGGAAGTTTTCTTTCCATTTCTATTTTTTGGAACACCTTCAAGAGAATAGGTGTTAACTTTTCCTTACTGGTTATGGGTCTGTTCAAATTTTCTGTTTCTTCCTATTTCAGTTTTGGTAGTGTATATGTTTCTAGGAATTTGTCCATTTCTTCCAGATTGCCCATTTTATTGGCATATAATTGCTCTTTTTTAAATTTTTATTGTTTTTATTTTTGCTGTGTTGGTTTTGATCTCTTCTCTTTAATTCTTGATTTTTATTTGGGTCCTTTCCTTTTTCTTTTTGATCAGACTGGCTAGTTGTTCATCAATTTTGTTAATTCTTTCACTAACCAGCTTCTGGTGTCGCTGATCTGTTCTACTGTTTTTTTTTTTTGTTTGTTTGTTTGTTTGTTTGTTTGTTTTTGCTTTCAATAGCATTAATTTCTGCTCTAATCTTTGTTATTACCTGTATTCTGCTGGTTTTGGGTCTTACTTGCTGTTCTTTTTCCAGCTCCTTAAGGCGTAAGGTTAGGTTGTATATCTGAGATCTTTCTTCCTTCTTTAGGAAGGCCTGGATTGCTATATACTTTCCTCTTATGACCGCCTTTGCTGCATCCCAGAGGTTTTGGGTTGTGGTGTTCTTTTCATTGACTTCCATATACTTTTTAATTTCCTCTTTAACTTCTTGGTTAGCCTGAGCATCTTTTCATGTGCCTGTTGGCCATCTGGATGTCTTCTTTTGAAAAGTGTCTATTCATGTCTTCTGCCCATTTCTTCACAGGATTATTTGTTTTTCAGGTGTGGAGTTTGGTGAGTTCTTTATAGATTTTGGATACTAGCCCTTTGTCTGATATGTCATTTGCAGATATCTTTTCCTATTCCGTTGGTTGCCTTTTAGTTTTGTTGATTGTTTTCTTTGCAGTGCAGAAGCTTTTTATCTACATAAAAAGCTTCTGCACTCTAAAGGAGAGAAAGAGAATCTTAAGCAGTCTCCATGCCAAGTGTGGAGCCCAAACATAGGGCTTGAGTCACAACCCTGAGATCATAACCTGAGCCGAAATCAGGAGTTGGACGTTTAACCAACTGAGCCACCGAGGCACCCTATGTTTTCCCTTTTTAAAAACTGAATTTATCACATGTCTTTGTGTAAGTTGCAAATACTTTCTTTCAGGTTTTTTTTTTTTTTGTTTATTTGTATGTTTGCATTTTGTTTGCTAATGGTACTTTTTGCCAAATCCAAAATTTTGTTTGTATATGTTGTGATATTTATGTCTGAAAAAAAAAAACCTAAAGTGACATGTTTTTATGAAATAGCCAGCTAATACATCATACATTACTTAGGCACTGCATATTATTTTTCTTTGCCTTTTAGATGATGTATGTACAGATTTGCTCAAAATATTTTTTAAAGATCTGCTGAAATACTGTGCTTTTTAAGAATAATTTTTTACTTTACGTTTTGACATAAGCCTAATATAAAAATGTTATTTTTCTTTACTAGAATGCCATATTCTTCTGTTGATTTAAAAACATAATTTGTTAGCTTTCAGACTCTATTCTAAATGAAAATAAATTAAAATCTATTTAATATTCTTTTAATTAAAATTAAATTTTAAAGCATGTTGATGGTACTCGTTAATGCTATAATCTTTTATAAAGTGTTTTGGACCTGGAGTAAGTTGAATATGTTTGGTGATTGATTCCTAAGGCAGAAATTATCCTTTCTGTTGAAGAAGTCACTGGTGAACGTGAATTGCTAAATTTAATGGCTTTTAAAGTTTTTAAGTACTTATTGCATTTGGTCTCTTTTCAACATATAACATTAGTGACCAACCTTCTTAAAACTTCTCGTTTTTATTATGCAGTGTTTTACTCTAGTTCTCAGTATCAAAATAGTGGTTAAAATGGTTGAATTTTGGTACCAAGTTTTTTGGGTTCAAAAGTTCTCCCCCTAAACTAACTAGTTATGACTTTGAGTTGGTTTTATAATCACTGTGCCATAGTTTCTTGTAAACTGTGAATACCAGTCATTTCTATCCCACAGAATTACTGTGAGGGTTAAGTGAATGTAAATATATAGTGATTGTATACCTTCATCAACCCTTTCCTGGTCTGTTGTGGTAACAAGCACCTTCATTAGTCTGGATGTTTCTAGTCTTTATCCAGTTGTCTGATGAATTTGTTCATGTTGCACTTAAATTTGTACAGAAACTTTCCATTTCTTGCAAGGTAAATCAAGTGTATAACGTGGCATATAATGTCTTTCAAACCTGACCTTAATATTTCTAGCTACATTTCTGTATTCACAGCTCCAGATGACATGTATTCAAAACATTACAGGCTATTTCTCCTTTCTAAAACTTGCCTGTTACTTTAATGCCATCTCCCTTTATTTTATGTTATATCCTCTTTCCTAATATGACCTCCCGTTTTTCTCTGGAATGAGTATTTCTCACTTGTTTAGTCCTTCTTTTTCTAAGTTTAGTTTCTATGTCTTGGTCAACCCATGATTCTCATTGTATAAGTACTAGATCTAAAAATTTAAAGCAAATTAGTTTTAATATTCCCAATCACAAACTCAATGCTTATCACATAGTATGTTCTTTATACATTTTTAGAGAATAACAATGGATGGTTTTTAATTAAAGTCTGGCTTTTATTTAATATTTTAAGAGTGACAGATTGTGGGAACTTGGCTTAGTTATTTTTATATACAAAACTGAAGCCTTGTTTAGATTGGGATCGTAGTTTTTCTTGTCATTTATTTTATTATAATTTGTGTACTAATTTGGTTAATTTTTTGTCATGGCTATATTGCTCTTCTATGAAAGTGTATTTTAAAATTCTTAAATGAATTTTATTATCCTTAATATTCCTGTTGTGTTTCTAAGGATAGTACCTATTTCACTGTAATCTGAATCATCTCTAATCTGAAAATATGTGTTACTATTAGTTTTTGCTAATTTTGACTGTTTGGGTAGGGTAGAGTCAGCTAAAGTTAGGTCTGATTATATCTTAATCCAATTTTAGAATATAAGAAATAAGGTTATAATTTGTTTTGTAATGTGTAACAGTCTGGGTCTCCTTTTTACTCTAATCTTAAAGAAATTTGTTAACAGGTTGAGAACTTTAATTTGGCTTCCTGGAGTAATTCCATAGCAATAGAAAACACTGCGCTGCTTTATCTTTTTTTTTTTTCTCTCTTTTTTTTCTAGGTTGGTTTGTTTGTAGGTACTTTGATATAGTACCATATTCTTTTACTTCACTCCAATGGTTGGTTTCTAAAGAGTGTTTACCTGTGCAGTTATTTCTTTATATTTTACAAATTGTCAAATACCAGACACTATCAACTGATGCAAATAACATAGTATTTTTTTATTTTTCTGGCATTTAAAAAAATACCTTTTATAAATTAAGTATATTTAATATGTAATTCTACTGTTTCATTTTAAGGAAAAAAATTCTTTCACTGCTTAGACTGTGTTAATTACATACATATTTTTATATTTCATCATAATAATCTTTCACCTTAGAAATTATCACAAAGAAGTACACAAAGAAAAGCAGCAGGATAAAAGAACATTTTTATTAGGAGAATTACCACCCCCCCAGAGACACATACCTCCAAATAAAAACAGGTTAAACATGGTATAGGTTGTGGATGATAAACTGAAGCAAATCAGGGTAACCAAAATATTATATATCTTTTATAGATTATAATTTCATAGGAATGAAGAAATCTATCTTAGAACATGAGTATATATTTTAATATATATATTTTATATATAGATAGCTAGAGATTGGAAGGGGAAAAATGAGCATGGTATTTTTTAGTGTGGTAGGATTATGAATAAAACATTGAAAATTTTTTATAAAATTTTAAATAAGTTAATTACATGAATTTAATGTTAAAATAGAGCCCTATTTGACCACACATACAAAAAAGCTAATAAAATATCAAAAACCTGGCTTTGCTCAGAAGTTACTATTTCGTAGGGCAAATATATTCAGATGAAATAAACATCAAAATTCCTCCTCAAAAAAGACTAAAGATAGGCTAAATAAGTTTTTGTACACATAGTTTTAATTAAGGAACAAAATACTAAATAGAGTGAAAGGATATGTTTACTGAGGTATAAATAATTTATTCATTTGTGTGTAAGTGTATATATTTTTTTAACATACCTAATCATTATAAATTAGGTCCTCAGCATTGTCTGGCAGTCCTTGCATATTTTCCTGGTCAGCTTGAACATTCATTGCTGGCAGCACCTATTTCCATTCTCCTTATGTACCTCATGTTAATACTCTTTCCTTCTTATTTCATGTTTAATCAATGACCTCATCTCCTGCTTCACATAGAAAACAAACTATCAGAGACAAATGCACAAACTTTCTGATACGTAACCTATAACTAACCTATAAATTTATGCATCTCTTCCATCACCCTTCTCTCTCCTCTTTTAATAACAGTATACTAGAAAAGGTGCTCCCTTTTCCTTCTGAAGGTAATATTTCTGCCAGTGCCCTCAAACCCATCCTCCTTGGCTCAGATAGATTCCTATTTCTTTATCTTCTTGTTCTTCTCAGTGACTACTTTCCTCGGCTTTCAAGACATGGCATTCTCCTAGAATGCCCCAGACAGTCCTTTTATAGACTTCTGTCCTTCTGCCTTCCATGCTTATGTTACAGTTCTTTACTATTCTGTCCAGTATCCTTTTTTTTTTCTTTTATTCTGCATAGTCCCTGGTGATCTCATCTTTCATATATCTTTGGTTTTCCTGTTAATGCTGAAATCCCTGAAAATTTTTTTCATGTTCTTTTTGTTTCTAATTGAATTATAGTTGACACATGGTGTTGCATTAGTTTCAGGTGTGCATCATGGTGATTGGACAAATCTATATATTATGCTGTGCTCACCACAGACATAGCTACTACCATCTGTCAGCAAACAGTGCTATTACAGTATCATTGATTATATTCCCTACACTGTACCTTTTATCCCCATGACTGGTTTATTCCATAAGTGGAAGCCTGTGTCTCCACTCTCCTTCACTCATTTTATCCATCCTCCATTCCCCACCCTTTTGGCAACCATCAGTTTGTTTTCCATATTTAAGAGGTAGTTTCTACTTCTGTTTGTTTATTCATTTGTTTTGTGTTTTAGATTCCACATATAAGTGAAATCACAGTGTCTTTCTCTGTCATATTTCACTTGGCAGAATGCCCTCTAGGTTTGTCCATGTTGTGGCAGATGACAAGATCTCATCCTTTTGTATGACTGAGTAATACTCCATTGTGTATATAAACCACATCCATTCATCTATCAGTGGACACTTGAGTTGCTTCCATACTTGGCTATTATAATACTTTAATAAACATAGGGTGCATAGTTCTTTTTGAATTAGTGTTTTCGTTTTCTTCAGGTATATATCCAGTAGTGGACTTACTATGTGTATAATCTGGTATTTCTATTTTTAATTTGGAATATTTGAAATTTTTAATTCTACCTAGAGTCTCTCTACTTAGTTTCTGACTGGCATAGCCAGTCACATCTCCATAGCAATCTGTACCTTATATATCTTCCTTTACTTTTCATCTTTACTTCTACTGCCTCATTTTGGCTTTTCTCTTGTCATGTGTGAGCTTTTGCAGATAACTTTCTAAAATTTCTTCCTCCTTATAGCTTCCTTTTTCTCCAGTTAATGCATCCACAGCTCTCATTCTATATCACATAATTTAATGTTATCTATTTGCTTAATTCTTTTCAGAGCATCTCCAGCAAACTGTCTAGACCCCTGTCACTTATTCACAAGTGCCCTTTACTATAGTCATAACCAGTTATGTGGCTATTCTGATATACTGTGTTTTTGATATTTTTATTTTGTAAATTTTATTTATTTATTGGGGAGGGGAGAGAGAGAGAATAGAAACGGCAGAGAGAGAGGGAGAGAGAGAGAGAGAGGATCCCAAGCAGGCTCTGCACTGATGGCTCAGAGCCTAATGTGGAGCTTGAATTCACGAACTGTAGGATCATGACCTGAGCCAGAATCAAAGAGTTGGATGCTCAGCTAACTGAGGCACCCAGGCACCTCCTGACATACTGTTTTTATTTTTATTTTTATTTTTTTATTTTTTTTTTTTAATTTTTTTTTCAACGTTTTTATTTATTTTTCGGACAGAGAGAGACAGAGCATGAACGGGGGAGGGGCAGAGAGAGAGGGAGACACAGAATCGGAAACAGGCTCCAGGCTCTGAGCCAACAGCCCAGAGCCTGACGCGGGGCTCGAACTCACGGACCGCGAGATCGTGACCTGGTTGAAGTCGGACGCTTAACCGACTGCGCCACCCAGGCGCCCCCTGACATACTGTTTTTAAAAATTACTCTGTACTTTTCTTCTGCCTCAATTTTTTTCCACATATTCTCTGCCTGATAAGTTCCAATTTACCTTTTAACATTTGTTTTAATCCTTTGTTAATCTTTTACTCTCCTCCTTCTCAAAGATTGTTTCTTACTACATTAGCAGCTTATGTAGGCCTCTGTGAAAATACTTGACATCCTGTATTGAATCTCTCGAGTCTTATACTTTTGTTCACTTGACCCCCCTTATCAGACTGTAAAGTTAATGGAAAAGCTTTATTTGTATTTCTGTCTCACAAGCAAAGATAAAACTTGGCATGGTATAATCTTTCAATATTTTTTTGAATGGTGGATGGTTTGTAAAAAACCACGTGGTTAGTGTGGGTTAGGCTTAGAACCCACACCTGTTGACTTCAGTGTTCACTATCATACTGTTTCTATAGGTTCTATGTTAAGTTCTTAAAATAATTCCACTCTTTTTTTAAAATAAAAAGTCTGTTATAGTGCACAGTTGTGGCTTTACATACCATGTCACCAGTTTCTTCTTTTAATGAATTGTGTGTACTGTTAAACACTTTTATCCTAGTGTTTTGACTGTTCACCATTTTAGTTGTCATTTTGGAGAACACAGCTGCTTTTGGATTAACTTCATTATTTAAATACTGAAATATTAAACCTTTTGCAGTGTCATGTCATCATGTGTCATTGGGTTCCACTTTTCCCTTCTATGATGATAGCAAGTTTATGTGACATTCATTTAGTCTTATCACTTCAGTTTAATTAGGAACCAGTCCTTGATACATTTCTTGAGATTTAATCATCACAGTCACATCTTAAATTCTGCACTCATTTTAGTAGTAGTAGTATATCCCATATATAAAATTGTTCACTTAATAAATTTCCTAGATGGGGCGCCTGGGTGGCGCAGTCGGTTAAGCGTCCGACTTCAGCCAGGTCACGATCTCGCGGTCCGTGAGTTCAAGCCCCGCGTCAGGCTCTGGGCTGATGGCTCAGAGCCTGGAGCCTGTTTCCGATTCTGTGTCTCCCTCTCTCTGTGCCCCTCCCCCGTTCATGCTCTGTCTCTCTCTGTCCCAAAAATAAAAAATAAAAACGTTGAAAAAAAAAAAAATTTCCTAGACTTTCTTGTTCTGACATTTGACTCTCTTAAGTTCCTAAAAACAATTTTTGGTAACAGTGTGTGATTTATTGATACTAGTCACATCATCTGTGGACACATTTTTCAGTCTCATTAAGGCTCTTTGTGTGTTGATAAATAATTAAAATAACTTATATAAAAAATATATAGCATAGACATATACATGTATATAATATAACATTGCTCCCTTTGTAGGTCATTGCTTGACCTGACGTACTCTAAAGAATTACATTTCGTTTTGGAGTTGTCTTCATCTTGAATTATTTTTATCAACTACAATTTTGCTTTACACTAGCTTCATTAGTAGAACTAGAATTAGAAACTAAAACACAAGTCTCCAAAACAGTACCTCTTTCATTTTATCAAGTTGGTTATTATTATATTTCCAAGTTGGTTATTATTATATTAAATTCTGTCCTAGATAAGAATTAGGCTGCTTTTTAACCATAGGGTTTTGTTTGTTGTTTTGTTGTTTTTTTATTGTAGCCTTAACATTAGTCCTTTGGTGAACGAGAGAGGAAGAAATTTAGAAAATAAAAAAGAAGTGAATTACCTGGTTTCTTCAGCTTTCCTTTCATGGATACTGTATCAGTTGTTTAATTTTTCATGGTTTTCTTTGAACTAATTATCTGAATACTCCATGGTTTCTTAAAATGTGAAATTTAGGACCTTAGAAACAGTTATTATTTTTTTTAATGAGGTACTTAATGTATGTATGTATTCCTAATATTTAGGCAAGTTTGAGGAAAACATTATGGGTAAAGAGTAGAAAAAGTTAGGATGATTGAGTATTACCTTGTCACTGTACTATTAAAAATGTGGCCACATAATGTGACTTAGTGTAAAATTGTTCATGCATTCTGGGTGTGTATGTGATCTTTTAGTATAAAGAATACATGAAGCCAAGGATCCTAAGTGTGATTTAGTTCATGAATAGGCAGCCATTTTGAGCACTTGAGAACTGATAGATTGAACTATATGAAAGTAACTCTTTAAGTACCTTCTCTCCAAATAATAGCAAATGGAGGAGAAATTCTGCTTTGAAAGAAACTGTTAGACACTCCATATAATAGACACAGACAGCTGCACAAGGAAGATAGGCCTAGGAAAGACTAAGTCAGTGGGATTCAGTCACATCCAAGTGAAATTACATCCATCAGTAACTTTCCTTTTAAGTGACTGAAATCTTCCAGATCCAAATTTCTCTTGTCAGGTACTCATTCATGTCATTTATCAAGGAACCAAATAATTGCCTAGTTATATCAAGGACCTTGTTGTGACATGGCCTGTAAATGTAGATATTTTTTAGAAGGAAAGTTGAGTTTCATGTAGAGCATTGAGCACAGTGACCAAAGATTTCCTTGACTGTTCTTTTGAAGCTTTCATTTGTAAATAAATTATGAAATCTTTTTTTTTTCTTCATTCCTTTTTAAAATAAGAGTCCTGAGTTTAGTCTCAGATTTATTTTCTGGTCTGTTTCATATTTACTAAGGATGCTAAAATCCATTTTTTCATCCATCAAATTGTTAGACGGAGGATATATAAGAAACATAAGAACTTAGAGGATCATGGGAATATTCCTAAGAGGATAAGGGAGAAATCTTCATATAAACCAAGGAGTCATTTGAGCTGGGTTTTGAATTATGAGCAGGTTTCAGGAGATTAAGATGAGAACTAGCAAATCCTTCAAGAGAATGAATGAACATGAATAAAGACACCTGATCGCATGTGAGATCATTGGAATAAGGTATAATGTAGGTTTAAGGTAGGTGTGGCCTTAGATTCAAACTAAAGATTTTAAGAGTCCTAATGGGGATTCATTGAAGGCAAGAGATAATAGAGAGTATATAGTACTTTAGAAGATTGATATGTGATGAAGGAATGTGCAACTGGAGGTAGACAGGTTTGGGTGCTAGGAACCTTGAGTGATGGAAAAATTGAAGGATTAGAAAGATTCAGGAGACCTAAGTTCATACTAGACGTTAAAACACTATTAACCAAAACAGGGAGGCAAGGAAGAAAATGGAATGTTAAACCAAACTGACTAAGATAACTAATTGAAAAGAATGGTGATGCTAGTAACAGAAAGATGAGTGGCCATATTAATTTTTGGAGACATACAATAGATGAATGGTATCATCTGGGATTATGAGGTTTCTTTTTAGGAGTGTTGCTTTAGAAATTTCCAGAATGTATTTAAAGTTATGGGGTTATAAATATAGAGAGGAATCAGACTCTGGAAATAGATTTCATAACTGTTACATATTTGTTCTGTACAACTCAGGTATCCAGTCCTAATTTTACTACCTTTACTTTTTTGTAAATGACGGTGTTTCTGAATGGATACTGAAGGACTAGTAGGAAATCATGTTCTGTAAGAATGGAGGAACTGAAAAAAAAAAAAAAAAAAAAGGCAGGGGGAAGTGGGGAAAGATGGAGGAACTGAAAGAGTTGGATATAGGTGTCCTTGGTTGAGCCAGGCCACAGACTTAGTCCAGAGAAGTTTAACTACCAAGTAGGAGAGATCCTCAAGATGAGGTAGTATAGTTCTCTGTGGGATTTTTTAAAGATTTATTTTAGTGATCAAAATATTGCCATGTAAATAAAACTTATCTTTGCTTAGTTGAATGTTAGCTAGTCCACCTTAAGTTGTGAAATATTTGTACTTTGTCTCCTACCTTCTTTATTATTATTATCTTTAGCTTTCTTTCCATACCTCTTTTTTTGTGTGTGTTTCCTTCATACCAGCTCCATTTGCTCTACTTTAAGGAGAGGGGCTTAATTCTTAGGATACATTCATACTACTTGACAGGATTATTAAGCCACAGAATTTTGTTTTAGATGTTCTGGGAACATACCTCAAAATGTGTATTTATTTATAACAAGTTCTTAATTAATGCTGATTCTGATAGTTTGGGCATACTTTGAGAACCACTGCTTTATACCAGAAGCCCTTTTAGCTGAAGCCCTAAGATCGTGGTTCTAAGCTTGCTGGGGATGCAAATCACCTTTGGAAGGAATTACCAAACAAACAGGCAAAAAGGAAAAAAAAAACCTTCTTGGAGAATCTAAATCTGTAGTATAAATCTATGGGGTTGAAGTTTGGGCATCTGTGGTTTTACAAAGGTTCACAGGTATAAGCTACCTAACAGTACCTATGCCAGTTCTCTCTCTAGCCCTTGGATTTACCCTTTCATTATATTAAGTTCCAAGTCTTTGGGAAATTTTTAGAAAAGTATTCATTTAGCAGATAATTATTCTATGACCCTTTGCACCAGATGCTGGACTTAGTTACGGAACTCAGAGGTGAACAACATAGCCATGATCCCTCAGAGTTTAAATATCCCTGGCCTTTTTTTTGCATATGCTCACATATTTATTTATCCAAACCCAAATGAGTTGGCCTTTTTCAAGTCTTTATACTAGAGCTGTGTTTATGTAGGGACCTCATAAGATCAAGAGCTCCATTCTCTCCTAGCTGAACCTGATCATGGACTTTTGGAGCCTTAAGAGAGAAAGGGCAGTTCTCTTGGCCAAAACACTATTATAAAAAACATTTTTTTTTATGATTTCAGTTCTTTCAGATTCATTGAAATTTATTTTATGGCCCAGAATATGGTCTATCTTACTCTGTGTGCACTTGAAAAGAATGTATATGCATCACTTGTTGAACGGGATGTCCTATAAAAATAGGTCAATATATTTATTGTTCAGGTTTTTTTTTAAATTTTTAAAAACATTTTCAATGTTTATTTTTGAAAGAGACAGAGACAGAATGCAAGTGGGTTAGAGGCAGGGAGGGAGTCACAGAATCTGAAGCAGACTTTAGGCTCCAAGCTGTCAGCACAGAGCCTTCTGTGGGGCTCGAACTCATGAACTGTGAGATCATGACCTGAGCTCAAGTTGGATGCTCAACTGACTGAACCACCCAGGTGCCCCTAATTTTTTTTTAATGTTTTTATTTTTGAGAGAAAGAGAGAGTGGGGGAGAGACAGATAGAGAGGGAAACGCAGAATCCGAAGCAGTCTCCAGGCTCTGAGCTGACCGCAGAGAGCCTGACGTGAGGCTTGAACTCATGAATGGTGAGATCATGACCTGAGCCAAAGTCAGGCACTTAACCGACTGAGCCACTTACGCACCCCTGTTCAGGTGTTTTTATAAATATTTATTTTCTATCTACTTGTACTATTAATTACTAAGAGTATTAAAGTCTCTGACTGTAATGGTAGATTTATGTGTATCACCTTTCAATTCTATTAGTATTTGCTTTATACATTATTTCTTCTTGACAAATTGGTCCCTTTATCAATGTAATGTCCCTTTTAATCTCTGGTAACATTCTTATTCTGAAGCTTACTTAGTCTGATTATTAGCACTCTGATAAGATTTTGATTACTGTTTACATGGTGTATCTTTTATTTCTCTTTACTTCTATCTATATCTTTATGCTTAAAATAGCTTTATATTTATAATTAATTATTTTATATATTTTTAGATACATGGAGATATGTATTCCATACATATGTAGACACCCATACACACAACTGTATTTGAAGTCGATTAGATTTTGGGGCGCTTGGGTGGCTCAGTTGGTTGTGTGTCTCTTGATTTCAGCTCAGGTCATGATCTCACCGTTTGTGAGTTGAAGCCCCACTTTGGGCTCTGCACTGTTTGTGCAGTGCAGAGCCTGCTTGGGAGTGTCTCTATCCCTCTCACTCTTCCCCTCTCCTGCTGATTCTCTCTCTCTCTCTCTCTCTCTCTCTCTCTCTCTCTGAAAATAAATAAATAAACTCAAAAATAAAAATAAAATGGATTGGACTTCTGGTAGACAGCATATAGTTGGAACTTACTGTTTTATCCAGTTTGACAATCTTAGCCTTTTAACTGGGTTACATTGCTTAGAGTTAATATAATTATTGATATGGTTGGATTTAAATCTGCCATCTTTGTATTTTCTGTTTATTTCATCTAGTCTTTGCTATTTTTTATTCTCTCCTTCTGCTTACTTTCGCATTGAGTATTTTTTATAAATTCATTTTATCTCCATTGTTGTCTTATTTAGGCCCTGTTTTAAGAATTAATATTTGCCCTAGTGTTTATAATATATATCCTTAATGTATCACTCACGCTTTTCAAATACTATTTTACTACTTCACAATTAATGTAAGAATCTTAAAATATACACTGAATGCTAGAGGCAGTTAAGGCTAGCTCATTCCTCATCTGAAAGTCTCTTCCCTTCAGATTCTCAAAGTTCATATTTATCTCTGTTGTGTCTAACTCAAGAGACTTGTCCAATAGCATTACACTGAATAAAAATCAAGGAAGTGTGCACATTCCCAAATTTTCACATGTCTGTTTCTTCCTCTATTTCTATCTGGCATTCTTCTTTTCCATTTTTCTTACCCCTGAGCTATCAAAAGTGCCCGTTATGTGAAAATGCAAACTTTAACATTTAAATTTAAAGCACGTGTGTTTGTGCATGCCTGCGTGCGTGTGTGTGTGTGTGTGTGTGTGTGTGTGTGTGTGTGTTTGTGTAGGGAGTATATGTGAATCTTTGTATACCTACTCAGTTTTCCTAAAACTGTTTGAAAAATAAAGTCTTATTATTAAAAAAAATTAAAGACTGGTAAGTGGAAACATGTATATTTTAAGTTTTGTTTGTTATAAAAATATACATAAAAAATTTCAAAAAGAAGAGTTTAAACTCCTATGATCTCATAGCATCTTAGTGAATTTACTTTTATTCATAGAATTATAATGATTTGTTCCAAAAAAAGTTTTTAAATATAGCTGTGGTATGTTATTTGAAAACTACAAATATCAGAATAAATTGGGAACAATTTTCCATCAAAATATTTCTTGATATCCATTCCCTCCCTTTTTCATTTTTGTGGCTTCTTTGAGATCTTTCTCAACATCTGTTTCATTGCTGTCTACCACGTTATTCTGTACACCTTAGCTTCTTCAGTGTTTTCTCTTGCCTTCTTTCTGTGGTTCTTCTGATGAGACATCCATGGATTCCACTCTGTTTGCTTTGATTCAGCTTTTTATTTTTTTTAAATGTTTATTTATTTTTGAGAGAGAGCAAGAGAGTACGAGTATGGGAGAGGCAGGGAGAGTCGGAGACAGGATCCTTAGCAGGCTCCACGCTGTGGGGCCGGAACTCACGAACTGTGAGATCATGATTTGAGCCGAAGTAGGACACTTAACCGACTGAGCCACCCAGGCTCCCTGGCTTTACTCATTTTTATTGCCACTGTTTAACTGCATTCTGTAGCTTTAATATGTCTCAGTTCTCCAAACTTCTGGGTCTTTCTCTTGCCCAATAAAATGGCTTAATCATGAGCTGCAGTCATTGTAGAAAGCCTACCAGTATCCTCCCTACTATTCAGAGTAGGCCATGCATTCTCCTGCTTCTTTATTCTCCACTAGACCCTGCCTTTACATTATTCTCCACTAGACCCTGCCTTTACATTATTCTCCAAATGCATTATTCCAAGGCTGTCATGAACATTTACTGAACAAATTTAGGGTAAGAGAGATGTCTTATGGCACAAGTCTAAAATTTAAAATTGAATGTTTTATATCACTGTTCTTAGAAGTTACTTGGCTATCCCTACCACCAAGAATGTTGCCTTTTTGCCTTAGACCTGGCTTTTTAAAAAGCAGTGATCAGTGATTTAAGTTAATGTTTTTGAACATAAAATGTTGCTGTGTAGTATATTATAAAAGGAACCTAAAGAGGAAATTGGAAAATAAACTGGATCTGGTGAAGGACACTTTATTATTTTTTAAGTTTATTTATTGTTAAGAGAGAGCAAGAGTGGGAGCTGGGGAGGGGCAGAGGGAAAGGGAGAGAATCTTGAGCAGGTTCCACACTCAGCGATGGCCCAACATGGGGCTCCCATCCACAAGCCGTGAGATCATGACCTGAGCCACAATCAAGCGTTGGATGCTTAACCAACTGAGCCATTCAGGCACCCCAGTTAGTTGTTTTTTAAAAATATTTATTTATTTGTTTTGAGAGAGAGAGAAAGAAAGAACAAGCATGGGGGCGGGGCAGAGAGAGAGAGAGAGAGAGAGAGAGAGAGAGAGAGAGAGAGAGAATCCCCAGCAGGCCCATGCCATCCCAGGACCAAGAGATCACCTGAGCCGATACCAAGAGTCGGATGCTTAACCGACTGAGCCACCCAGGTATCCTTTAGTTACTTTAAGAATGCTTTTCTACTAGTAAAATTTGAGAAGAGATGTTTAGTTTTCACAGTACTCCTATTTGGATAATGAAGGTAATCCAGCTGCCACTGAATTTTTCTTGTTAAGGCGTATTCTGATAAAATTTACATTAAAATGAAAATGTATACTCATTTGGTGATGTTGTTAGATGTGTGGAATGGCTAACATGCCTTGCACATTCAGTATTTAATATGACATTCTTTGACTTTTAAATCTATATTAATTAAAACACTAAACCCTTAAATAATTTTGTATGTTCATAAATATTTTTATGTTATATGTTATCAGTGTTTGAATTTTTTAATTTTATTTTTCTTTTAAAATTAAGTACATTGTAGATGAGTAATTGTATTTAAAGAAAACAAAAGCCTGAACATGATATATATTAATTACATAGTGAAGTGTGGTATTTCTGGAGTAAGCAGTTTTAGAGTAGCAAACATCATAATTTCAAGTATATATAGCAATGAAATATTTCTCATTCACTCATCTGTTTTTCAGTAAAATTTGTTTTTGAAATGTTTTACTTATTTTCCATGGCAATGTGTTAATATTTTAAGTAATCCAGAAGAGATTATCTGTTACGTATTCAATTATTTGGGAAGACTGGGACTCTAGCCACAGCTGTGCTATTAGCTAGATGCATGACTCGACTTAAGTTACCTCTGAAGTCATTTTCTTATATGTAAAGCATCAACTTTATTTTTTCTCAAATTTTGTAACTTACGTAACTTGAAGAGATTCCAAAACAAATACTGTACAGTCCTGAAAAGGGTCTCAAAGTTTGTAATCCCGCCATCCATCCACCACTTAAATCATCTGCCTAGTATCACTCAGTACTAAGTGACAGGGAGAGACCTTCTGCCCCAGATAGAATTGTGTAAGTAACCCATTTCCTCTTTTTTTTTTTTAATTTTTTAATGTTTATTTATTTTTGAGAGAGAGAGACAGAGTGCGAGTAAGGGAGTACAGAGAGAGAGGAAGACACAGAATCTGAAGCAGGTTCCAGACTCTGAGCTGTCAGCTTGGGTGCTTAATCGACTGAGCCATCCAGGCACCCCTAGTAACCCATTTTCTCTTGAGGCAGGTCTGACCATTTGTAGTTTCTCTCTTCAAGTGAACTGACTTGTCTCTCCTTAATAATTTCAGTCCTTGGAGTCATACAAAACAAGCATAATCCAAGTTCTAGTATTAGAAACATCTATATTTTCTCATTTTTTTTTTATTAATCAAACATCCTGTTTTCATCTGTTCCTTCTGAAACAAGGTTTTGATTTGTATTGATTTTGTATAGTTTTGGACATATGAAATAAACATAATATAATGAATTTGAAAATAACACTAGGTATAAATTTTGGAGTTGGTAGATTTTTATATCAATGTAATAATGTATAGGAATCTCATTTTTAAAAATGTTTTAAAGATTTTTTTAAGTTTATTTGTGAGCGAGAGAGAGAGAGAGAGAGCGCGTCTGGGGGAGGGGCAGAGAGAGGGGGGTAGAGAGAGAGAAATCCCAGGCCTGATGCGAGGCTTGAAGTCCCAAACCATAATATCATGACCTGAGCTGAAATCAAGAGTTGGATACTTAACCGACTGAAATACACAGGCGCCCCGTGACTCTAATATTTTTAACATTTGTAGCTGAACCTAGAAAAATGTTATTTTAAATTCTGTATGGCTAGGATTTAATGTTCATGTTAGATGCTTACTATGCCCCAGTCTCTATTCTTTGCTCTCTAAATGTATCATCTCATTCAGTTTTTACAGTAGTCCAATGAGGTATTCACATTTCCACTTTGGAAATTAGGAAACTGAGGTACAGAGCACTAAGAATAATGAAACAGAAATTATTCCAGTTACATACTGCAATTATATAAATTATGTATTAAAATACAGTTTTTTTCCCTTCCAGTAAATACTGTTATACTGCTTGATAAATCTGCTCTTCATATTAGTTGCTGAGATTTACAGAGTGCTTTTTATGGACCAATGTGCTAGTTAGTGCTTTCCATATTTTATCTCATGTATTCCTCAGAGCAATCCCAAGAATAGATGCAGATTTTATCCTTATTTTATGAGTGAGGACTAAGCATTACTTGTCTATGATGACACAACTAGAAAGTGGTATAATTAGGGTAGTCTTGACTCTGTAGCTTATGCTCTAGTCATGAGGTATACTTCTCTCCAGACGACACTACTTTAGCATAGTTGACTTTGTTGGGTCAGAAGTAGATGCTTCCTGGCAGGCAGTTCCAACTCTTCAAGGTACTGACTGTTGATGCATGCATCAGGGAAGCCCTTTAAAAATGCTTAATTCTTTTTCTTTTTCCTACCTTAATTTATAGGTAAGTTTACTAGATACATGTGGAATAAATACAAAGCCACAACTTGATCTCTGATGTAAAAGACCACATAGTCAGGCTTTTGTCCTTGGAAGATAGTAGCCAAAACAAGTCACACTGCTTACTCTGTCTGTAAGGGAGATTTGGAGTATTAAGTGAAATTTTAGGATAGAGAAATATTAGCAATAGCCTCTTAGTTTTTTTCTAAGTTAAATTTCAGCTTAGATTTAATTGGGGTTTAAAGCAGATTTCCATGATATCTAATGTATTTATGTTCAAATTCCTATCAGAGTTAAGTACAACTTATCTTTTGGGTTGTCTGCTAGTCTCCATCATTTACACTTGGAATTAAGATTTAATTATACGTCTGTGGTAAATGATGTGGTTGCTTCCTCTTGCATTATGCTTATCTCGTAGTTCTTAGCTTGCAGTCAAAGCAGTTCTCAGAATATCACATTCAGAATCTGCTTAAAGCTCTTCACTTAGAGACTGAAGCACAGAGAAAAGTTAACACATGTGACTATCCAACAAGGGAATTCAGCCTTCCCTCTCTGTTTCCCTGTGACTCAACAAGGGAATTCAACTCTGTTTATTTCTCATATGTCAAGAAGTCTATTTCTCTGAAAACTGTGTTTCACATTCTTTTTTTTCTTGTACAGTTTTGTTTTTGCTTTCTTTGGAAATTATTCAGCTTGGCATGGTAGCTCTTCTCAGTAGTGCTGTGTGTGTCTGTGATTGTGCCACTTTTCACTTTCTTTTTCTCAATGGAACTTAGAAGCATTAAACACATCTTTCTAGTAGTTATATATTAAAATGAAGTTTCTCTATAATGTGTGACTACTTTGGCAGTTTCATCTCAGCTACATGGGTATCTGAAAGAAATAAATAAATTTTTATGATTATCACAGTAAAAAAAAAAAAGTTCTTCTAATCACTAAGCACCTAAAATTTCTCCAGAAAATAAAGGCACCAAGGTAGCAAATGAATACAAGTTGATAGTGAAGTAAATACAAGAAACACTAGAGAAAGTTTTGAGAAATAAATGGAAATGAATAAGTTTTGAAATTTTGGCTAAAATTAGTACATTCATAATCTACCAGGTCTTTACAGTGAGGTGTATTTTCTGCCATTTTTGTTGCACATTTCACTAAAAGAGCTAGTTAGGGATATACTCTTTACAATTGTAACCAAACATTTCTAATATAGTCTTTAACAAAGGAAGGCAGTGTAGGCACAGGGGATAAGAATCGTTTGAAAATCTCCTCTCTGAGACTCTATAGTTGAGTAGAACCAGCCTGTAGTTATTAGGTGTGCTTGTTTTCAACACAGTTGCATACAGTATGCATTCAGCATAGTTTCTCAAGCATTCAGCATAGTTTAACTATGTTAAATTGCCATAGTTGAAGAAAATACAGCAGATTGCAATTTTTCAAAATATTGCAATTTTTAAAAATATTTATTGATCAAATACATGTTTGCTTATGTAAATATAAACCCTCCAACATTTTTATATTTTCTTTTTTGTTTTAGTAAGATAGATGTATTTTGACAACTAAAACTGATAATAATAATAACAACAATAATACAAGAGGAGGCAACTCAATGTTTCAAATGATAAAATTATTTCATTTTAACTAGTAAGAACCTATACAAGATCATGGCATTTAGGGTATCTGTCTCTTTGGACCAGATCATATGTTATTTTAATCTACTGTGGTATTGTTAGTATGTTTCATAAGACATAGTACAGAGCTGCTATGATCTTTAAATGTTAATATTCTTTTCTTATCACTTTACTGTGTAGATACCCTTCATGAGACCCAACTCTGCCACAGCTCATCCTCGGAGGCAATCCTGGAAACCTCTTTTATAAGTGTGATTTTAAAAATGTGGATAACACTCTCAATAGAGTACATAAAGTAAAGGAGAACAGCTATCTTGTCCTTCCCATAAGCTTATCACTGCAAAAAGTTGCCTTTGCTTGTCAGGTTTGGATAGAATGTAATTGATTGGTTTGTTGCTTGGACTGACAAGGCAGTTAATTTGCCTGTGTGGATTTTTTTCTATTTTTTTTCTTTTTCTACTTTTTTTTTCCTTGCACTAATCAGAAATATTTGATATGTGCATTGTTGAAAAATAGTAGATAATGTCTTGTCAGAATTGTCCTATTAAGTGATGTCTTTCCTTCTTGCTTCTTTGGCAAATGATGACATGTGGTGTTTGGACTTACTGAAGAGCTATGGAAGCCTGTGGGACTTAAATGCAATGTGCTACTACTCACTGTTGTTGTTGAACAATACCAGTAACAAGAAAGACAATGCATTCCACTAGTCTGCTATCCTGTTTAATCCAGCTTAATACATATATTCATATATGAAATGTTAACATTGGGAAACAACTATAGACTCTTATATTAAAGGTTATTTCTATTTATATTATTCAGCAAAAGTGAAAGACTTGTGAAAGCTTATGCCATTCTAGTTTTGGCTCATTAATCCTAGTGTGAAAGCACTAATATTATTAGCATGAAACTATTACAACTTCAGATTTTAACCTCATTAGTAAAATATATCTGTGTTGATCTCTAGGTATTTTTTAGTAATACCCAAATGTATTCAGTCTATTGATTTAATACAAACTTTCTGTGTTCAGTATAATTTTATTTTTCTCAACCTTAAATAAGAGGTTATGAAATAAGGAGGGAGATACAAAGCTTAATGACTATACAGCTTGCCAGCTGAAAGATCTTCATCAACATCTGTATTTTTCCAGAGGTTTACAGAATTAAAATTTGATCTTCAAGTTTTAATGATCCAGTTTTAAATCAACGACAGACATACGTTGAATATTCCATCACTCCATTTTGAACTGATTTAGAAGAGACTCTTTGCTGAAATTGAAATGTACATATACATGTAATTCTCAATATGTCTCTTGGAATTTTCTGATTTATAATTGTGGTTTTGGACATCTTTTCAGGTATAGTGGCAATTAAAAATAGTTTAAGCTTTAGGAATAGAGTAGGCAGTGTTATAAATAATCAAAAGCAAGTGTAAGTATAAAGTTGCTGTATGGTAGTTATCTATAGTTATAGTAAGGAACCATATTATGGATAAGATGTTTAATAAAAGTAATATGTATATAAAATATGTATAAACTGAGATTAACTTATCAAAAGATCTTTTAATATTGGAGGAAAAATATTAATAGCCTGTAGCAAAACCAGTTGGCTTTTTTTTTTTTTTTTTAGGAATAACGGAAGACTCATTATTTATTTCTACATAAGCTTAAGAAAAAGTTGGTAATTATTACTATTGCTGACCTGCAGCTGATTATAAGAAAATGTCAGATTGCCATTTCCTTAAAAGAATATGTTAATCTTCCTGGCCCTGCTTTGTTATATGCTGAGAAATTACTAGTGGTCATTTTATTTTGGGTTTTTTGAGAAATCATTAAGCCTTGTGGTTTTGGTGTTACTATTAATCAAAATCCTTTCCACTTTGGTTCTAATTATGATACTACATTATCGTCATTCTCCATCTTGCAGTCTCCAGTGGTGGATATGCTATTCCATATTTGGTGCTAGCCCTAAAATCTTTGTCACACATCACAAATACAAATCTCATTAATTCATAAGGTCCTGCAAACATGTATTTAGAATAAGAGAACTTTTAAAGGGAGTAGAATAAAACATACTTTCCCAATAATCTCCTAAGTGCTCTCATTTTTCCACAGCTTTAAAACTCTTTTCCATGATTGGCCCAATTGCTCTGCAAAGAAGATATTAATGTGTCTTTAAGAAAATATGCACTAAATGGTGTGTATTTCACAGACGAAAAATTTGCATGCCAGGTAAATTATGGTTATTTGTCACGTAATAGGGAAATGAAAAAAATACTAAAATATCAGGAGGGAAATTAAAGGACTGTGAAATACAAGAAGAATGACATAGTAGTATATAGTGGTGGTTCTCAAACTTTATAGTATATTAGAATCCCACGAAAGATTTGATAAAACACAGATTGTTGTGCTATTCCACCTACTTATTGTCCTCTTCTTCAACTTTACTCCCTCCTCCTGTCTCCCTACAGTTTCTGAGTCAGGGGGTCTGGGATGAGGCCTGAAAATTTGCATTTGTAACAAGTTCCTGAGTGATGCTGCTGGCCAGGGACACCACTTTGAGAACCATTTGTATGTAATGGTTTTTAAAAGAATCAATGTGTTGTGGTTGCCCTTGATTGATAGAGGATGGAGTTAATGTACGTAAAAGGGCCCTTAAATTTTCAGAAATATCTGTTTCTAGATAAAAGAGTTTGTGGGAGTTTCATCTACAATACATACAATGTCTTTATTTTTATAAATTCAGTAAAACAATTTTTTTTTAATTTTTATGTTTTTAATTTTTAATTTTAATTATGGGGAAATCAGTATTTTAGATTACAGAAGTGAATCAAAAAACATAGCCTTTGTCCATAATTCACTGATTCCTTTGTTAAAAAAAGTTTAGCCTTAACCTTTATCCATCTTAAGTTTAGAAATGATTTATGTCTCACTTCTATGCCATCATTATTCATGTATTTCTTGGTATTTTTCTAACTATACATTTACGGCATTAAAAATAGATTGCTGACCAATAAATAATGATCATTTATTACCATTATCTTATTTCCTTGTTTTTATATCCTAACTTAATGAGACCACTCTTTAAACAATGTTCCTTTTTTGACAAAACTTACCACTGTTGTACTTGATTCACAACATAAGAATATTTTATGAATATTTCACCAAAATTTATTCAAGGAATGTAGAAGGACTCTGTATAGCAGAGTGGAATTTAAAATTAAAAACAAAATTATTTTCTAAAATTGTTTTTGACAAGTGAAACTTGTTTAAGAGACTCAGCTTTAGGGTTGCATGGCATATGGAGATCAATTTTTTCCTACTTATCTGAGTCAGCACTTTGTAAATATACATAATGTTAAGGATTGTGATTAAAAATATTTCTGAGATGGACATGGTTTGCCAATACTTTAAAAAACGTAGGCCTCTTTCTCCCAGTGCTCACTCTAAGACTTCTGCAGTCCTGCTGATAAGATTCACTGCTGTTCAGGTACATAAGATATAATGAAATTGGATGTTCACGCTGGGCTTTGTAAATAAAATGAGATTGACCCCCAGCTATTATCTCATTTATCTGATTTACATTGTAAAATCAGGATCTACACTATTGATTAGAGCATAATTAGTTAATTATGAACAGGGAAGTACAAAGTTATGTGGGGCTTGAGCACAGCAGGTTGTACTGCTGAAAAATTTCCAAGGGCATGAGCAGATGGAGATCAGTTTATTAAAGAACAAAGCAGACGTGTTTCAGGTATGGAAATGTCTAATCATTCTCTCATGCTGTGAGGAGGTACTTGACCTTAATTGTGTATTTTTCTAAGAATTCTTTATGTTTCATTTTTATTTTTTGTTTCACTTTGAATCTTATAACCTGGCTGCTACAGATGTAGCTAACTGAATTGATCTCATTATTTAAGCTATCATTAAATGTGAATTTGGATTTCAATAATTATCCAGATTTTTTCCAGTTAATGTACTTTCATGTGTAAAGAATATTTTTGTCTTTCTTACCACTCATTCAGTCATTATTGCCTGTGATAAAAATAGAAGTCTATAGTGGCACTAGTGAAAATATGTTGAAGATCTCTACATTAGTCTTCTATTTGCAGAATGATATAAAATACATTTTCTAATTATTTTGTTTGGAAAATGCTCATGTAGGTGGTTTGCACTAAGTTTGTTGTAAAATACATAAGGAATAAA
Organism: Herpailurus yagouaroundi; assembly: GCF_014898765.1. Classification (NCBI taxonomy): domain Eukaryota; kingdom Metazoa; phylum Chordata; class Mammalia; order Carnivora; family Felidae; genus Herpailurus; species Herpailurus yagouaroundi. The sequence continues at coordinate 24,097 of NW_024423168.1, forward strand.
ATATACATTTATCGATAGGAAAATGTTATTCTGATATTGGAAGAATGCAGAATTTTGTCCAAGCTTGTATTATTTTAAAAGTGATTTAACTCATGGGCCACAATCCTGCTTCTTCTCCATCTGTTAAAATGGGTAATTGAAATAATTGGCCACTATTCAATGAAAGAATCTATCAATCTGTTAATAGATTTATGTGGGTGTGTTAAGCTGCTAGTGAGATTTAAGTAATGTTAGTATTAAAAGATCAATTCTTTTGATCTTTCTTGTATAGAATTTTTACACAGAAATGATGAAAAAGTAAGGAAACCCAGCCCATTAATTCTCTCAGTATTTAGTCTGTTTTCTTTTTAAGTGAACAGATGTAATGGTGTATATTTTTAGGGTCAGTATTCTACTGTATATGATAGACACGGATCTAAATAAAACGTTCCTTGACATAACAAAATAGCTGTGAATATGGGTCAACTTGATCACAAAAAATGTACATCCCTTTTCAAGTCCCATGTTACAGATTTCTCTTCTGAAATTTAGCTTATCCTCTGGCTATAAATTATAGGAGGCACACTTAATTGTTTTAGTTAGTTTAAAAGCAGTTATTTAACATATTCTCCTAGTGAAATTATCAATTGGAAATTAAGATAGTTAAAGAAATCCTTTGGAATAGTGGCTTTTAGCCTTTCTCTTGGCACAGGCAGAAATAAATCCGTTGTTTCTTTTTACTTGTATCCATATTCTCAGTAACTAGGTAAACACATGACTGTTTGTTGTATGGATCAGAGGACATATGAACATAAGTCCTTTTCTTCCTTTTCTTTGTCTAGGGTGCTATAATTAACCATATGCTAAGTAAGTATTTTAAATTCATACAGAACTGTTTATTTGGTCACTGCATTTTGTTAAATATGTAAAAGACCACATATATTTAGCTGCTTTATTATTTACACATCTGTGTCCTTTATGAATCTGATACCTAGGAAGTTGTATTTAATATTTGTATTAAATAATATAATTAAACAATCAGGTTTCCTTTCATCTTATAAATTGGATTCATTTTTTCTCATCAAAATTGTAATTTTAGAATGCCCTGTAGTGTCAATGTGTATAATATATATTAGATGTTTAAAGGATACTTCTTTAAGTATCCAGTTTGTATTTTATTAAAAGGAATTCATAGTGTTTCTTTAAAGGTTAGTTTAATATTCTCTTTTAATATTTTAAGATATTGCCTTTCTATACAGTATGTGTGCTATTGGTATATTATAATGTTTTTTTTATATAGACATTTGTGTTCCATAATAAAGTATATTGTGTCATATCACTATGCTTTTGTGGGTCAATGACTGCTCTTGGAAAAGATTTTAAAACATTGCATTCACTATTCTTTCTGAGAAATGAAATACGTATGTATTATGTGCTGCAATTATGTTTCCAGGTATATGTAAGAAATAGAAGTAGAAACTATAAATAACAATTTGATCAAAAACTACTTCAACTTTATTTCAGCTTTTAGGTAGAAGAATGGTTGCAGACCCTTAGGAGTTTCTGATTTTCAGTTTTTAAAAAGATCTGAATTTGTAACATAGCTAGAATTTATTGGCTGACAAAATATGCCAGAGTTTTCATAGTGGTGTTTGTATGTGCATGAAATAAGTAATCCACTATTTTTACATCTACATTATTCTTTGGTTTCTAGGATTCTTAGTGGTATCTCTTACATTCGTCTCTGATATATTAATTAGTACACATTCTGTTCAAGTTTACTTGTATCATTCAGGATATTTTTGTTACCAGCACATAAATCTATGGATGTCCTCAATATTCTAATGTAAAAACAACCATACTTTTTCCACATGGAAATAATTTCAGTCATTTGTAGAAAGAACTTTTATTTGCATATTTATTAACAGAGCTATTGATTTCAGGATTGATTTATTTCTCTTTGTGTTTTTTTCTCCTGGATTTTAGCAGTTCCTAAGTGTATTAACTACTCTTTTTTGCTATTCTTGGGATTACAGTTTTTATTTACTGGTGAATGAGCTATAACTTGAAAGAACTTCCATATCACCCCCTAATTCTGACAAGTAAATTCTGCCTTTCCTCTGAGACCCATCACAAATACATTAGAGTTCCACAGGGAGAGTAAGTCATTCTAAAAGGTATTACTAATGAAGTAATCAGTAGAATTAGGTCATTTCCAAATGGCATATACTTCAACATTATTGTCTAACAAATCTAGCATATACAACCTTTGTTCTCCCAGTGCATTTATTCTTGAGCTGATAACCTGATTTTACAGTTAATTGGAATTAGCTATAAATTGGAACTGTATCAGTGTAGCAAACTTATTCTTAAAGTTATTAGCTGGAAATACATAGGTAACAATAAGAATCCCCTTCATCTATGCAGGTGATATAAACAAATTATTTACAAAACAACGAATTGAGATATACCTTTATATTCATCATGGTGTTTGATGTGACTTAAACAATAGAAATCATAATTTGAAGTGATATAAACAAATTATTTACAAAACAACGAATTGAGATATACCTTTATATTCATCATGGTGTTTGATGTGACTTAAACAATAGAAATCATAATTTGAAGTAATACCATAACTCTCCACCTATCAAGAGCCCAGATTATTGGCAGTCTGAACTCTAAGGAACATTTACCAAAACCTAAAGTGAAGCAAAAAAGACTATGTAGTAAACTGAAATTGAGTCCGTGTACTTAACTCAGAAGTTCTCATTTTCATGTCTTTTTATTGTCCATTTGCATAGTCTTACTAAGGTTAAAGATCTGTTTTCTAAATCCACAACAAATTATTGTTAGGAAAATGCTTAGACAAATAGAGTTACAATATCAGAAAGCAGTAGCTGACACTTTTCAAGCAAATTAATACCCTGAAAACCTATGAAAGTTGAATACAAGAATTCAAATAGAACAGCAGATAGTACTCCAAACACAGTTAAACACTTAGCAGCATGTGTTACTTGTATTCATGACCCTGATAGGACAAAGATAAAGTAAACTATATTTATTTTCTTGCTGAAGTAAAGAATGTGATTCTTTTTAAATGTTCCATCAAAATGGTAGAAACACTAGTTTTCATGTTTGAAGGAATATGGCCTCAGCTATCTAGAAGTCTCAATTTTCTCATAAATTCAGAAGTGCTCATATTCTGAAGGTTCCTGTAACTATACATAATATAATTGAAATTTTAACTACTTAAAGGTAAATAAGTTATATTGACAAGAAAGAACATAAAATTATGTGGGCTTGCCATTTAGTTTCTTTATGTTACATTTGATGTTCGCTATATATTCTCTGTTATTTTTTCTTAATGCCACAACAACAGGTATTTGAATACTTTGACTGCCTTTAAATGTGTTTTTGGTTTATTTATAATATTGGCATAGTATATAAAGTACTGTTATTCCTATTTGATTTCGTTTTTCATGTAATTAGAATTATCATGGTAGATCATTCTTTCCGAGTCCGTGTCTTGAGTCTGAAATCAGGGATTTGGAAAACTGCATAAATGTATATGGTTCATAAGGAGAAAGTTTACAGGAAAAATGGGTAAACTTACAACATATTATGTTTTAAACTTTTTTATACCTGAGTAACTTAACTAAGTTGCTAACTTTCTGAAACTTGATCTCCAAAATGGGTCTTTGGGACATTGGATTTTGTAGCGTGATTTGAAATTTTTACCTAAATGTGATTTATACTCCCCTTTATTCTGATGGTTTTTAAAAATCAGTGGTTTTTCTTGGTGTGTTGTTTCTAACAATAGTTCTTTCCCCCCTTTTTTCTAATAAAGGTTATTGAATAGTAATTTTTCAATTTATTGAGTAACACATGCTTTATAAAAATTTCTTTGTGGTTTCGTATTTGGATTTCTCAACATTTTAAGTTGTAAATTAGTAAGAGAGACAGTAAATAAAGAGAATCTGACAGACTGAAGAAAAGTATTTTTTTTTAACTTAAAAGAACACAAATAAAATGAGGACAAAATCCTTTCTATTGGATGTATACGTCTTTGTTGTTTGTTGTTAAATTTTGGTCTTGTTATTCCAACTGATGCAAATTTTATTGTACAAAACAATGAAATAATGCAGATCTTTCTTCATTGTCAGCAGGATGAGATTGTCTGAAACGAAGAATAGGTATGATAGTTTTCTTAGATTTTGCACATTATAGGGTGGCAAAGACAGTATCAAAATATTTGTTGATAAGCTTAAGGATGTACTAGGAGGTACTCTGAAAAACCAAATGCACTGAGAGTGACAGGTAATTTTGAGAATATTTTGTATTTGAGAAAATAATACCAAATTCTTAGAATGATTTTTATTTGCTAGATTGTGTTAACATGCTATAAACATTAGAAAGTGTATTTACAATCTACTTTCACTTGGAGAAAGAGTGATAAGGTACATTGTATAGAATTGATTACAGCTTAAATTTTTTTAAGTAATCACAATGTATTAGATTAAATTCATAATCTAGAATTATATACATCTTATATTAAATGTTTTTTAACTAATGAATAATTAATTCTTGATGTTTAAAATTGAAAATGTGTTATGAACACATTTAGCTATACACATTCATTCATATGCTCTCAACATTTCTGCTATCAAAGTGTTCTGAATGATATTTATTTTGTTTGTTAATTTTATTGTTGTATTTTGTTTTCTCCTTAAACATAGATTTCAGCTTTAGATTGTCTTTGTTATAGACATTAATTTAATAATCTTGTGAACTAAGGGAAGAATTAACAGTGTTGAAATGTATGGTAATTTGCCATTTGTCTTTGTAAAAGATAGTTTTTAATATTATTTAGATACACCATAAATCTCTTTACCCTACAGGTGTGATGAATGCAGACTGTGCTACCATTTTGGCTGTTTGGATCCCCCTTTGAAAAAGTCTCCTAAACAAACAGGCTATGGGTGGATATGTCAGGAGTGTGATTCTTCATCTTCTAAGGTAAGGAGAAAAGTCCATAAGAAAAAGTGTTTCACTTCATTTTGATAGCCATATCATACCATCAGCTTCCTGATTTTGAAGAGAATTCGAATTATGAATAACCAACATTTTAATCTAATGTACTTCAAACTAGCCATGGTGATTTTATTGCCCTTAAATTATGGAATAAACAGCTCTACTAAGTTATATAAATATCTTCTGAAATGTTTTAGCTGTAAATTTTGTGTATTTTCTATGTTACTGTAATATATTAAATAGTGTTCTGGTCACCAAAGAAAGTCACCCTGCGCTTATTTACCACGCCTAGGGAATGGCAGGAGTCATGAGAAATTTGTTTTGACAAATATATATTAATGTGTATAAATATGAATCAACAGAATAACCAATAAAATCCAATTTTATTTTGTAGATAACTCATTAAGTATATTGTGAATTAATTTTTAATAACAGCTGTTTGAAAACTAAGTCAGAGAAAGACAAATACCATATGATTTCACTTACAGATGGAATTTAAGAAACAAAACAGATGATCATGGGGGGGGGAAGAAAAGTCTGTTCTTTGACAAAACTAGTTTTTACATAATTAGAAAGGACAATAAGGTTGTTTAATAGTTTATCTCCAAAAAATGAAATTATATCTTTTGAATATCAATATTATAACCTTAAATTGTGGTAATCTGCAGTTTAAGATTATTGTTTCTTTAAAGTGAGTGAATAGACTCCGATACTTTGACTCGTTTGACAAAAATATTGAATATATTTGAAATAAGACATTTTGATCAGCTGCGGGTTAATCAGATTGTTCTTCCGTAAGTAGACAGTGGAAATTAGCTATGTATTGTAATGTGGACATCAAGCCATCTTTCTTAAATGCCACTTAAATGCATTTGTCTCTCCTAGAGTCAATTAAAATTAATACTAAATTCCTTTTTGATTGTGGAATCAAATATATATTTCTGTACATGCATATTTTTTGGCCAAATTGTTGCCTTTAGATTCTAATTTCAAATGTTTAAGAACCTTGATAATGGCCATAGAGAGTGGTATGTGGATTGAGTCTACTAATTCATTAATAAATGATCCACTTTTAATTTGAGATCCTCCAAAGGATAAAAAGCCACTATTATCAGAACATACCAAAATCATGAGTAATCCTAAAGGCATAATGGATATCTGTATAATTTTTTGCAGTTTTACCTTTAATAATGTACAAGCTGTAGTAAAAATAAAAACAAAAATAAAATGTATTTTTTTCAGTTAAAATTATTTGTTCCAAGTTACCACAGACACCATCTATAAAAAGTGATTTGTGAAAAACTACAGAAAAACATTTTATTATAGATAAAAAGCTATTTAAAGGGTTTTTAAACCAAATTTATTACAAAATTTATATATTAGCATAATGATTATTGAAGTGGAATATACTCTGCATTTTATTAGTAATAATCAAGCTTTTTTGCTCAAGATTTTAAACTATACGATATCAAGAATTATTTTCCAGGCATTTTATTAAGACCCAGAATTAAGAGGTATTATATTTAATAGCAAAAGTTATATTGCATAATTTAAAAATGGTGTACAGAAATTGTGTTTAAATGGAAAAAAATAGTGATTATACTGTAGATTATAGAGAGTTGTCTTATGGGACTGTTTGTGGTATAAGATTTTTTTTTTTTTTAAGTTTATTTTGAGAGAGAGAGAGAGAGCATTTGAGCAGGGGAGGGGCCAAGGAGAGGGGAGGGAGAGAGAGAATTCCAAGCACCTCTGTGCTTCCAGCACAGAGCCCAACACGGGGTATGATCCCATGTGAGATTATGACCTGAGCCTAAATCAGAAGTCAGGTGCTCAACCCACTGAGCCACCCAGGCACTCCATAATACGATTTTTCTAATACATTTTTTGTTTGGGGTTTCCTCTAGTCTCAACAAACAAATAAGGAAAGCATCTTTTAAAAAAATATTTATTGCCCTTTAAAAATACACCTTTTTGTGTACATTCTTTTAAAAAGGTTCTGTACTACTTTAAATGTGTAGCATTGTATACAGTGCTTAAGGAATGGCTTAAAGTTATATAGTAACTTCATTAATGAATACTGAAAATTAAAGGGGGCCTATTTATATATATGTTAGGAGTATATCTTACATTTCTTTTTTTAATCTTTTAAAAAACATTTTTAATGTTTATTTATTTTTGAGAGATAGAGGGAGAGTGCGAGCCAGGTAGAGGCAGAGAGAGGGAGACAGAGGATCTGAAGCAGCGACTGCAGCGAGCCCAATGTGGGGCTCGAACTCATGAGCCTTGAGATCATGACCTGAACCAAAGTCAGATGCTTAACCCACTGAGCCACCCAGATGCCCCTATCATATATTTCTTAATGCAGTAGGATGCCAGTAGCCATTGAGAAGGATAAGATATTTTTATTTTTGTTTTTGTTTTCCCTCTTTATGAGACAATAGGTCTTCTACTCTGAATGGAAATCCATTAAGAAGGCACATTGTTAGAAAACTTGCAATATATTTTCTGTATTCTGACCTCTGATTGAATACGAGATAATAAACAACCAACATGATCAAAATTTCATCCAAATATAGTGTCTAATCTTTGGAATGTCATAGCATTTTACTTTATAAGGTTTACAGCAGTGAAGTAGATTTGTATTTTTGTCATATCAACATGACTATTGTATAGTTATGCTTTTTTTCCAATAAAAAATTAAATTTAATGTAATAGTTAAGCTGGAAACTTAATTAATATTTGTTGTTGGATCCATTCTGATTTGTTCACTGTTGAAGATGTTCATTCCTAACTAGCAGGTAGTAAATTTGTTTACATTTTTCTTAGAAAGATATTGGCTAGTTTGGGTCCAAAGAAAGCATTGATAGATAATATCATGCTTTATAATTCAGTGAATTGCTGCAGAAGCTGTTAAATTTAGAAATCAGTATGTTATTAATATCTGAGTCCAAACTAGTGTATCAGTCAAAATTAGTATCATTGTAGGGCCTAAAAGAAACCTACAGTGGAAATTAATATACTTTGCTGGTCCTTGATTTTCCTCTATTACATTTAGTGGACTATTATTTGTTAGGTAATACTGTGTGTATTTGCCATGTTCATATATTTTAATGATATGAAAACTAAGATAAAAATAGTTGCTGCCAGGAGAAGGAAAGTGAATCAGTTGCTAATAAATTTACGGGGGGGGAGGGGTTGGGAGTGAAGTATAAAATTCTTACAGCTATAAAATGTATATGCAACTTCCTTTCTCTGTGGCAGTCAGGATTATTAAGTCCAAGGAGTCTTAACTTTTATTCTAAAAATTTGACTCCCAAGTAAGTTATTTATTTTGCTTAGAATTTTAGATAAATACAAGGTGAGGGTATATAGTTGAATACGTGCTTGAAAATACATTGCACTTTAAACATTAATTTAACTCTTAACATTGTCTCCAAATTTTGTGTAGCAGAGGAAACAAATATAATGCCATGTATATTCTCAGCAGCATAATATATTTATACATGACTTTGTCTCTTAAGTAATAGGTTTATCGTTATGGGCTTTGTGAGGGCAAAAATCTTCTGTCACAAATCCTGCCTATTAATTTTATGGAAATTCTGCTCAAGTCTAAGAAGATTAACCGTAACATAATCCATAATTTTAAATTTTAGCACATGATAAAATACACCTAAGTGTAGTTTCAATAATATTGATTTAATTACAGTTTACCTAAAAGTAGAATGACTTTTTTTAAATTGAGAAATAATTGACACATAATTTGATATCATTTTCAGGTATGACAAGATAACCATTCAATATTTGTATATAGAATGAGTGTTTATTATACCTGAACCCATGAAATATAGCATGATAAGACTTTCTCTGACTCATCAACCTATTATAAACCTACTTAAGTTCACTTTAGGTTTCATGTAAAATGACTACATGGACACAGATATCTACATATATGTGTGCACACACAGAAACACAAATCTACACATATACAAACACATGGAAACACATATACACAAAACATATCTTCTCCCATAGGCTGTGCTTCAAAGACATTTGACTAAGGCAGCAGCTATCCAGCCAGTGTATTAAGTTTATATTCAGTGCAGCTAGTTCATTGCTACCTATCACCATGCCTTAGGAATTTTTTTCCCCTGCTTTTTACTATGTTGCCGTAATACTAATGTTAATGAGTATTATATGCCTGGAAAAATAATGCGTTTTGTTGTTTTTTAAATTTTTTTCAATGCTTATTTATTTTTGAGAGAGAGACAGTGAGAGCCGGGGGGCGGGGGGGGGGGGGGGGGGGGGGGGGAAGCAAAAACAGGCTCTTGGCTCTGAGCTGTCAGCACACAGCCCAATGTGGGGCTCAAACTCATGAACCATGAGATCATGACCTAAGCCTAAGTCAGACACTTAACTGACTGAGCCACCCAGGGGCCCCATGTTCTTAATCATCCTCTTCACCTCTCTCTTAGTTTTCCTCCCTCTCTGTTCCATTTGTTCACCCAACCTAAATACCTGGAATCATCTTCAAGCCTTACCCATCCTTGTGCCTTACAGAAAATCATTCTCTGAGTCCTCTAAGAGAAGTTTTCTTCCTTAAATGTTTCCCCAGTGTGCTCTTTGTTCCTTTCCTCCATTGTTCCTGTGTTGATTCAGTGCCTCACTTTTTCCTCATTCTTTCATTTTCTCCTGTTTTGGAAACTATCTAAATAGGTCTGCCATACTCTTCTCTTTTACCAATTCTCTTTACTAGTGGCCTCCAAAATGAAGTGTTTGTACCCTAAGAGATAGACAAGATGTCTAATTAAGTCAACTTAATTCTGTATAACATCCCATTTTAATTTGTATGTCTGTGCTTTATAATGTAAATAATATATTAATACTGTGGAACATGATATAACTTCACACAAATATATTTTGATACATATTTAAAATATTTTTAGTATGGGGCATATCAACAAAAATGCCTGGAGACCATACTTCTATACTGGTACTAAAATAATCTTTTAGAAACTACATTTGTCACACCTCTGCTTTGCATTTGTGTTTTTTCATCCTCTTTCATGTCCCAAATATAACCAACAAAAACAGAAAATTAATGTTATTACCATCTAATCCTCAGTATTCAAGTCTTGCCATTTGTCTTATAAATTTCCTTTATAGCAAAAGGATCTAGTACAGAATCATTGTTGCATTTATTTTTCATGTTTCTTTAGTCTGGACAATCCCTTATTCTTTCCTTGATTTTCATGACCTTGCCACTTTTGAAGATTACAGGGCAGTTATTTCAGGTGATACATGACTTCAATATGAACCAGAAATGGTAATCACGACTAAGAAGCTGTCTGCAAGTCTCTCCCATTCTCTTCCCTTTTCTAATTAATTCATTAATTTGTCTAACCTTGAGACTATGCAAATATCCATATTATCCAAATTATCCTCATCAGACTTTCATTTTCTGTTTTATTCAGTGGATTATATTGGTTATTATCATTTATTTTGATCTTCAAATTGTCCCAGTTTTGGCTAATGGAAGCCACTTCAGACTGCCTTCTCCCACTTCAGCTTGGCATCTATGTCCTTTTGACATGATCCCAGCAATCTTTAAGTATTTCCTTACTAAAGATATTCCAGACTCAACTGTACTTTCCCTTTCCCTAGTCCTAGAACCAGCCATTTCTCCAAGGAGCTCCAGTTCTTTCAGTGGAGAGTAGTATTTAGAAGCCAAGATGTGGGTACTAGATGTGCTCATTGTTACTGCAGTGTCATTCCTCCTAGTTCTTCTAGACAGAGTGAAGGACTAGATGTATATGTACACATACCCATTTATGCCTTTATAGATACTGGAAACCATTCCAGTTTTCTCCCTTTCTATATTTCTAACTCCCTGACAGAAAACTAGTTCCCATTATTCTGAAATATTCTTATATAATTAGTCCCCTGATAAAAAAAACTAATCTCTCATCACCCTCCACTGCCACCCAACATGGACACCTATTTTGCTTACTATAACCTAATGGGCTTTAGACTGAATTGTTCAGGAAGAAGTGAGAGAGGGAATGAGGGTGGACGTCTATATTTTTTACAAGCTCCCTAAATTATTTTAATGAGCAATCAAGAATAAGAATCTGTTTTACGTGTTTTATGAAGTCTTCAGTTATTAAGAAAGATTCTCACCTAAAAATTAACTTTTTTAGAACTTTAAAACAAATATACACAATGCCCAAAACCCAAGTGAAATGTCAACAAACTATTTTAAAATTATGTTGTATACTTACATATAAAATCCAAGGTAGATTAAGTACTTTTTTTAGATATAGGGCACAGGTTTTTATTTAATGTATTTTTTTAAATTTTTAAATTTTTTTTTTTAATTTTTTTTTTTTCAACGTTTATTTATTTTTGGGACAGAGAGAGTCAGAGCATGAACGGGGGAGGGGCAGAGAGAGAGGGAGACACAGAATCAGAAACAGGCTCCAGGTTCCGAGCCATCAGCCCAGAGCCTGACACGGGGCTCGAACTCACGGACCGTGAGATCGTGACCTGGCTGAAGTCGGACGCTTAACCGACTGCGCCACCCAGGCGCCCCTAAATTTTTAAATTTTTTAAAATATAGGGCACAATTCACTATTCAGTCTTTTCCTAGAGTGTACTTAATATAGATCTCAACAACTTCTGTTAACACACCCAAAATGAAGATCATTTATTTTGACATGGTTAAATGAACATATATAAATATTTTTTAAGAGTGCTTCATTCAAGTCATATACATCATATATTTTACAGTGACTGTGCCAGTTATGATTTTAGCTTTTCATCCTTATTTAAGCTCTGTTTGGTAAAAAGCCATGGATTATACATGACAGGTCATTATCTGACTACTACCAGATTAACTATTTTAGCTTGGAGAACTCCATTTGGTTCACTCTTACTTGATCTATATAGTGTAGAGCAATAATAAATTGAATTCATATGTAGAGAAATGTCATCTAAATCCCTATGAAAAATTTTCTGGAACTACAAATGCTATGCATGTCTGCTGAGGCAAGTGGTACTTTTTGATAATCATTTGTATTAGAAATCCCTGAGTAGGGAAAGTATGATTTTTTTTATCTTTATTTTCCAATTTTCTGCATTAAGCAACTAGAATTCTATAACTGATATAGTTGAGTAAAAACTGCATAGGTAACTATTCACTTTCAAATAAAACACTAATTGTGAATCTTGCCCCTTTAAGAACTGAACAAGACAATCTTTCCAAGGAGTATCTTGCCATAGTACATTAAATTAGCACATGTAATTGAACCTGGTAATATTGGAAAGTGGATGTCTGATTTTATGTATAATGACAATTTATGAAAAAATATAAAATTAAGGGGCACCTGCTGGCTCAGAAGGTGGAGCATGCAACTCTTGATCTTGGGGTTGTGAGTTTGAGCCCCATGTTGGGTGTTAAGGGTCTTTTAAATTTGAAGTATACAAATGACCCATTAAAACAAATATTTTTAAAATATTTTAGCTATTCATTTGACCTCTTGGATTTTATTAGGTTAAATTTTAAGTTTCTGAATTTAGCATGGTTGACAAAGAAGTCATTTTAGGTAAAACATAACACCTAACTGTTTTAATTCAGTATTCTAGCATTTGTGTGACAAGCATTAGAACTTACAACAGTGTGCTTTAGCAACCTTTACTGAATTCTGATTGGCTTTTTTACTGGTACAGGTATGTAAAAGTTTGGAGAAAAGTTGTTTATATAGTTTCTTACAGTGGAATCCCATAGAACAAATCTGTGGTGGTTTGTAGACTTAATTAAAATTATGAGAATTAAAACTGGTGTGGTTATCCTTGATGATAGCTGTGGTTACATATTAAACTTTAGATTACCTCTTTGCTAGTGTGGGGGATAAAACCCACAATCTTCCAGTTATCTTCTGCTTTACATCTGGGTTATGTTCAGGGTATTGCCTGAACTCTATTATATGCCTGAACTCTAGCATTTTCCACAAAATCGTTTGTATAAATATCTTATTTAAGCCCTTAGTTTCTAACTGAGTATTGTACTTTGAGACTAGTAACAATGATGTATGAATTCAGGAAGAAGTAATAGCCATTAAGAATTTTACTAATTACAGATGATACTATGTTTTTTTAAAAAATAGAGTGTATTTTTTTAAACTGAACATTTATGGACAAACTGAACTTATTTTTTGTCATTATTGCTTGCTTAAAAAGGTTCTTTGATTGTCCTAGACATTTTCTGAAACCTATTCCTAGGTAATATTTTATCAAGTAATAATTTTAGCCAAACAAAGACTGTTTATGGTTATTCTTCATAATAGAATTGGAATCTATACTGATCTCTTTAGTTCTGTAGTAATTTCCATGGGGACTATGTAATACATGTTAAGTGTATTGGTATACTTCAATATGTCATGGTCAGGTATTCCTTAAGAATCTTTTTGTACATATGATTTCTCTCCTCCAGGTACAGTTTGTTAGTGTTTATGACATACATGTGTATGTATTTGAACTTCATATTCACAGAAAAAAAATGACTGGGACTTCTAAAATTAGACAATTCTTTCATATTAATAATTTTCAAAATTGAAACACTAAATCACTTTTTAAGTTACATTTACTACAAACTGGAAAAACCAAGCCACTTTCTAATTTAGATGGCATGTGGGCCTGATGTGTTTGCATAGCATGCTGTGGAATACCATATGTGATAAGAAACTAACTCATAACTGAGAGATAATTAATCAAAGTACAGTAGGGTGCCATACATGGGAATGCCTTTCAAAACTCACCAACTTTATACTATCCTTTAGTTTTAAAATAGATTTTTTTTACTTTTATATTATGTTGGAGGGAAAAGTGACCAACAAAAAATCTGGTAGACTGAAGGATTTTCATTACAGATTTTAAAAAATTAATAAGAATATTTTTACCTATTAACCCAGCATTATTAAATTTGGATTATATAATAATGTAAGAATTAAGAAAGAATGTAGTGGCGCCTGGGTGGGTCAGTCGGTTAAGCGGCCGACTTCAGCTCAGGTCATGATCTCGCGGTCCGTGAGGGCTGTGAGTTCGAGCCCCGCGTCGAGCTCTGTGCTGACAGCTCAGAGCCTGGAGCCTATTTCAGATTCTGTGTCTCCCTCTCTCTGACCCTCCCCTGTTCATGCTCTGTCTCTCACTGTCTCAAAAATAAATAAATGTTAAAAAAAAAATTTTTTTTAAAGAAAGAATGTAGAATACATTAGTTATGTAAACTTGTTATTCCAGTATTTATAGATGATTTGAGGGTGAGAGATACTGTTTGCTCTAAAGAGATGGTCCTAGTTGAAAAAGGCTAGCCCGTTCTCAGAGCTCTGAAGCTAAAGGAAATAATGGGGAAGGCTTAACTCCTAGCTTCAAAAAACAGAGTGAGATCTCATGTATTCTAGTTGTAGGTAGTTTATTCTAATTTATTAAATATTTATTTTAATTATTTCATCATTGTATAGAATTACTTATCTATTAAAAAGTAATCTTTCTAAGCTACATATTGTGGTGTAGGTAGTATCCTTTACCTACAACTAAGACAGACTTCTTCAGATCTAGCTAAGAAAAACAAAAGAATAAACTCTGAAAGTTAATGGAATTGAGTTCTGAAATCAAATATATTTAAGAATTCTAATCTAGACATTCTGATAGAATCTTTACCAAGATTGATAGGGGTTGGAGGCATAGCCAATGTATGTTATGCCATGTTTCTTACATTTTAACATGTTCCTTTTTTGACATTTCTGAAATTAGGGTGTCTGTAAGCAGTTTATATTTTTAAGTGATAATATTTTTTCTTAAAAATTTGCTATTTATGGGGTTTCTTATAATCTAAGGCATTGTTGAGTAACAAAATAGAGTTATTTAAGGTATACAGAAAGTGAAAGTACACAATACATTGTAGAATAAAGAGCTTTATGAATTCTGAAAAGAAACAAACTGGGTTCAGATATTAATTATTTACAATGCTTGTGCAATTTATAGTTCTTTTTTTTAATGTTTATTTATTTTTGAGAGAGCACATGCAGGGGAAGGGCAGAGAGAGAGGGGGACAGAGGATCCAAAGTGGGCTCTGCCCTGACACCAGCGAGCCCAATGTGGGAGTCGAATTCACAAACCACGAGATCATGACTCGAGCCAAAGTCGGATGCTCAACCAACTGAACCACCCAGGTGCCCCTACAATGCTTGTGAAATTAGTAAGTTGTTTCAGTTCAGTGAGCTTCAGGTTGCTTATTTGTGAAAGGCTTAATGGCAATACTTGGAATATTGGAGATACTCGGTAAATGACATCCCTTCTAATTCTTAAAAATACACAAGCATTTTAGCAGCACTTGGGTGGCTCAGTCAGCTGAACTTCCAACTCTTGGTTTTGGCTCAGGTCGTGATCTCATGGTTCGTGGGATTGGGTCCTGCATTGGGCTCCATGCTGACAGTATGGAGCCTGCTTGGGATTCGGCCTCTCCCTCTTTTCTCTGTGCCCCTCTACCACTTGTGCAAACATGTTCTCTTTCTCTCAAAATAAATAAAAATAAACTTCAAAAAAATTAAATGAGCATTTTAATTACACAGGGAAAAATTCAAAATTGGTGCTAATGTCCTGATTTTCAAATGTAGAAAATGTTTTTAAAAAGTGATCTGAAGAGCAGTTTTCTGTGTTTTACTTTTTGTCTTCACGCACCAGGTAAAAATCTTTCTTGTCCCTTTCACATGAAACAGAGTAAGGTCATGTCTAACATTTTCATTCACAAAGAAAAGTCCATTTGCTTTAATTTCTTGCTACGGTTAAGAGATAATGGGAAGTTATCTTTATAATTAATCTGGTTTTTAAACTAAGGCACTTGTGGCTCTCTAAACTTTTAAAATTATATACTATAGTATTCCATAAGGTATTTTTTTCTAAATCTATTGTGTATCATTAGCAAATAGTTTTTTCTTTAATATTGATGGTAATGACTATTTTGCATTAAATATAGAAGTAAAGTCCTCTATGAATTGAACAGATCATACATTAATGTATTTATTTTACTTTGTAAGTAGAAGGCTGATATTTAAAAAGTATAAGTTTACTGTCATATTTAAAACGTTGGCTCTACCAAGTATTGAACAATAGAAAAAGACATAACTGATATATGTTTCTATATATAGAAAAAGACATAAATGGAAACTTGTTTTTAACTAAAGATACACTTTTTAATAGGTAAAGAAATACCCAAGAAATTTCTCATAGACTGGAGAGGGGTATTATTTCCTTGTGAAGGTCATGAAAACTATAAACCTGAAAATGAAATGAAAATAAAAAGTAAATAAAATAAAATTTAAAAGTAACAAATCATTGAAGACAGGTGTAAGATAATTTATGAGTCTACCTTGTCAAAGTGTATACAGTTTTTGATAATGAAAGGTTTCACCAAGCCTAACAAATGACTTTTAGAGAACAGGCATATATATCAGCAGCACATTCTTTTACCATATAAATGTTTGAAAACTTCCAAAGGATGGAAATGTGAGAGGTTCTGGGCTAGCATTTTCACATTCTTTGTGGAGTCTGGAAATTCAGGTTATTAACTTTTAGAGCATACTGTGTAAACATATTTGGAATTTCATAACATGATTATATGCCTTCAATATGTCTTACAGCATTTATGCCAAGAGAAAGCCTCTTTCTTAAGTAAGGAAATTTATACTTACTCTCAGATGCTAGTAATGAATTTCGTTTGGAAAAGTAGATCTCAAATATATGCTTTACATGTATGAGTCAAAGGTTAGTGATTTATACATGTAACTTCTTCAGAGCCCTGCTTTACACCCCATATTTCTTCCCCTCTCTGCTACCCACTTCCCTGATTTCCAGTAGAAGAAACCATTAATAACATATATTTATTTAGCCATAGCATATAAATTTCTCTGTTTATCTTCATGTTACTTTAAAAACTGGCTATCTTTTTTTGGGACTATCACATATGCTGTTTTTAACTTCTTTTCCATTGGTAAAATGCTAAGTAAGGCAAATTATAAGACTGTGGTCCACACTATCCTCCCATAGGCCCCAGCCTAGTCCAGTCCTGCTCCATATTAAATTATTAGCTTCACTTCTTGTTTTGACAGGACCCCAGAACCACCCTTAACTAATTTTAATAGGTTAGGTGAACATCACTTTAATACTTCTTTTACTTTACAAAAAAAATTTTTCAGTTTTCTGATTTACATCATAATTTGACATTTTCATCACTTGTCAACTCACATTGCCCAAATGCTAATGATTTTTCCTCAAAGCCTACAAACCACCTGCACCAGGATCTTCTAAAGTACTGTTTAATTTGCAGTTTGGAAAGCCCCATACAGACCTACTAAATCAGTATTTCTAGAATGCTACTCAAGAATTAGCATTTTTATAAGCACCACAGGTGATAATTAAAGTTTAAGAACCACTGCTTTTGACCCTCATTTCTTTTAAATTTCTTACACATAGTTTTGTCTCTACTTGAAGTATTCACTTATCATACCTACACACTTTACTGTTCATAACAGGACTATCTTTCAACCCCCCTGCCCCGCCTGAGGCAGGATCAAGGTAGATTGGTGATACCTGATTCAGGTTCAGTACGGTAGCATTCCTGGGTTACTAATATACCATATTCCCTTTCTTCTTTATGAGTTCTGGAACTGCACAGCAACATCATAGGTATCTTCCCTGAGCTATAAATTCAGTTTTCCCCCATCGAGAATCTTCCTCAGTTACTCTGCTTCATCTTTTTTCTGCTTCTTTGCAGCAATTGATACTATTGGTAACTTCCTCCTTTTTTGCAGACTCCTTCCTTGCCTTTCAGTGAACTTACTTTCTCTGGGTTTTCTCCCTTCTTAGCAGACCATATCTTTTGGGTTTTTTGATAGGGTTTTTGATAGGGTTTTCACTGTCTTCTTACTTTGCAGGTGACAGCATCCATACCCAAAGCTAAGTACCACACCCAATTTTGCTACACGAAAACATGGCATTTAGGATATAATGATCTATCTACTTTTTCTGAGTTGATGTTCATAAAGGGAGACTTTCTGACTTTTAAAATATTATCCTTTGAGGGGTATCTGGGTGGCTCAGTAGGTTAAGCATCCAACTTGATTTCAACTCAGGTCATATTTCACCTGTCCCCCTTCCCCCATCAAAAAAAAATTAACATTTTAAATAATAAAAATAATATCCTTTGTATAATTAAAGACATAATGTGATAAATTCACCAATAACTTTTAGTTTTCTCTTGCCACTATCTAGTGGTCTCCTGAGGAAAAGCTAAAAAATCTTACAGTAGCAACTTCTAACAGGAGGAATGAGCAAGTGAGTTTTGGGTGGGTATATAAAATGGTGTAATGACTTTGAATGCAGAAAAAGTTCTGATGATCTAATGAACAGCATGGTAATCAGAGTTAAGAATACTGTATTATACACTTTGAAGTTACTAAAAAAGTAGATTTAAGCATTCTCACCACACACAAAAAAAGAGATGGTAATTATTTGATGTGATGGAGGTGTTAACTAACACAATAGTAGTAATCATTTTGCAATATATGTATATCAAGTCAATACACTGCACACCTTAAACTTACACAATGTTACATGTCAGTTATATCTCAATAAAGTCAGGGAAAAAATTTAAAAAATTACTGTAAGTTTAGTGTTTAAGTAGCAGAGTACATATCAACTTGATCTCCAAGTGAAATATTGTTCTGGACGTACGACTAAATATGCTATAATTGAGTTGTCATACTTTGAGTTTTGTTTAACTTTAACGCTAGAGAGTAATAATTCAAATTAGCAGTTTTTAATATAATAAAAACAAACATCCTTTATATAAAATCTTTAAAAAATGTATGCTTATCTTATTTTTTTTTTCCTCTGAGTCAGCTTTTCTGGAGAAAATTGGAGTCAGAAAAGAAATTACACATATTATGCATTTTTTAAATTTCTTATAAATGTAATACATGATCATTGTAGAATATTTGGAAAATTTTAAAAAACAAAATATTTAAAATTACTTCTATTATAATACCTCATGTTTCAGTAGTATATCGTACTACATGTTTCTGCTCATGTTTCAGTAGTATATCGTACTACAACCTACCCATTAAAAATTGCATTCATATTATACATTTTGTCATATAATGGCAAATTATGCAATTGTGTATGTGACCATTTTCCACATTTTAGATATTTTTCTCTAACCAGACTTTTAAGTACTGTGCATTTCCTTGCATAGATATACTCTTGGTTTAATTGCTGGGTCAAAAAATATGAACATTTTAAAAATAAAAGTGTATCATTTTAGAAATAATAATAGCAGTTAATATTCATTGAGGACCTCTTTGTGCCTAGCATTATTTAAGTATTTAAAATGTATAATCTCATTTAAATCTCACCACAGTCTTTAAGGTAGTTACTGTTTTTATCTCCCTTTCTGTGGGGAAAAAATTAGGGTTCAGAGAAGTTAAGGATTATGTATGCATTGGGTATAACCGGGATTCAAACCCACATCTGCCTGATTCTGGAGGCTGTGTTTTAGAAACTTCCTTTCATATATGCTGAAGTAGGTATTTTTTATTCCTTGTTGCATGAGATCCTCAAATTGGATTTTGTCCTGAGGCCACTGTAGATTTTCATAGTGTAGAAACTCAGATAATTTTTCTATTATAAATAATCACCACTAGTAATAGGAAAATGAAAAATACCTTTATTAAGTGGGATCTGTTTGGGTCTTTCTAGTGAAAAGGGGAATAAAGCCTAGAGGTAATTCTTAAAACAGATTAATTAAAGATGGTCCTACTGTAAGGTGTAGAAGACAGACCATAACTTCTCAAGGCCCTTCGTAATTCAATGAAATGAGTATCTGTGTTAGGGGAGCTACTACTTGATAATATGGATGATATATGTAGACCCAGCAGAATCTAATCTGTTGTGCTTGGAAGGAGGTGAGGGAAAGGGATCTAAAAGTGAATTTTTTATTAGGCACTAAGTACTATATTTTTCCTGAGTCAAATATTATATCTTTCTTTTTAATTAATTTTATTTATTTATTTTATATATTTTTTGGCTGAATTCTTTTTTATTTTTGTAAATTTATATCCAACTTAGTTAACATATAGTATAATAATGATTTCAGAAATAGAATTCAGTGATTCATCACTTACATATAATACCCAGTGCTCATCCCCAAAGTGTCCTCCTTAATGCCCCTCACCCATTTAGCCTATCCCCCGACCCAACATCCCACCAGCAACCATCAGTTTGTTCTCTGTATTTAAGAGTCTCTTATGATTTGTCTCCCTCTCTGTTTTTATGTTATTTTTGCTTCCCTTTCCTTATATTCATCTGTTTTGTATCATAAATTCCACATGAGTGAAGTCATATATTTGTCTTTCTCTGATGACTCTAGTTCCATCCACATTGTTGCAAATGGCAAGATTTCATTCTTTTTGATTGCCAGTAATATTCCATTGTATATGTATACCACATCTTTATCCATTTGTCGGTCAGTAGACATTTGGGCTCTTTCCATACCTTGGCTATTGTCAATAGTGCTGCTATAAACATTGGGGTACATGTGCCCCTTTGAAACAGCACTCCTGTAACCCTTGGATAAATACCTAGTAGTGCAATTGCTGGGTCATAGGATAGTTCTATTTTCAGTCTTTTGAGGAACCGCCATACTGTTTTCCAGAGTGGCCACAGCAGTTTGCATTCTCTACAGCGGTGCAAGAGGTTTCCTCTTTCTCCACATGTTCGCCAATGTCTGTTGTTGCCTGAGTTGTTAATTTTAGCCATTCTGACAGGTGTGAGGTGGTATCTAATGGTGGTTTTCATTTGTATTTTCCTGATGATGAGTGATGTTGAGCATCTTTTCCTTGATGATGAGTGTCTGTTAGCCATCAGGATGACTTCTTTGGAAAAATGTCTACTCATGTCTTCTGTCCATTTCTTCACTGGATTATTTGTTTTTTGGGTGTTGAGTTTGATAAGTTCTTTATAGTTTTTGGACTAACCCTTTATCTGATGTCATTTGCAAATATTTTCTCCGATTCTGTCAGTTGCGTTTTAGTTTTGCTGATTGTTTCCTTCACTGTGCAGAAGCTTTTTATCTTAATGAAGTCCCAATAGTTCATTTTTGCTTATGTTTCCCTTGCCTCTGGAGACACATCAGGTAAGAAGATGCTGTGGCCAAGGTCACAGGGTTTGTTGCCTGTTTTCTCCTCTAGGATTTTGTTAGCTTCCTGTCTTAATTTAGGTCTTTCATCCATTTTGAGTTTATTTTTGTGTATGATGTAAGAGAGTGGTCCAGATTCACTCATCTGAATGTTGCTGTCCAGTTTTCCCAACACCATTTGATGAAGAGACTGTCTTTCTTCCATTGGATATTCTTTTCTGCTTTGTCAAAAATGAGTTGGCTGTATACCTGTGGGTCCATTTCTGGGTTCTCTGTTCTGTTCCATTGATCTATGTGTCTGTTCTTACACCAGTTCCATACTGTCTTGATGATTACAGCTCTGTAATATGGGCTAAAGTCCGGGATTGTGATGCCTCCAGCTTTGGTTTTCTATTTCAGGATTGCTTTGGCAGTTTGAGGTTTTTTGTCATTTTATATAGATTTTAGGATTGTTTGTTCTAGCTCTGTGAAGAATGCTGGTGTTATTTGGATTGCATTGAGTGTGTAGATTGCTTTAGGTAGTATAGACATTTTAACAGTATTTGTTCTCCAATCCGTGAGCATGGAATGTTTTTCCATTTTTTTTGTGTGTCTTCATTTTCTTTCATAAGCTTTCTATAGTTTTCATTCAGTGTATAGATTTTTCACCTCTTTGGCTAGGTTTATTCCTAGTTATTTTACGATTTTTGGTGCAGTTGTAAATGGGAGCGATTCCTTGATTTCTCTTTCTGCTGCTTCATTATTGGTATATAGAAATGCAGCTGATTTCTGTATATTGATTTTGTATCCTGTGACTTTGCTGAATTCATGGATCAGTTCTAGGAGTTTTTTTGTGGAGTCTTTTGGGTTTTCCACATAGATAATCATGTCTTCTACAAAGTGTGAGTTTGACTTCCTCCTTGCTGATTTGGATGCCTTTTATTTCTTTGTGTTGTTTGTCTGAATGCTGAGGCTGGGACTTCCAGTACTATGTTGAATAACAGTGATGATAGTGGACATCCCTGTCGTGTTCTTGACCTTAGGGGGAAACCTCTCAGTTTTTCCCTGTTGAGGATATTAGTGGTGGATCTTTCATAAATGGCTTTTATAATCTTGAGGTATGATCCTTCTATCCCTACTTTCTTGAGGGTTTTTATCAAGAAAGGATGTTGTATTTTGTCAAATGCTTTTTCTGCATCAAATATTATATCTTAATGTTTATCATGAATTGTGAAATTTGAAAATCTGTACTGTGAAAAGAAACTAAAACCAGCCACATTTAGTTTCTTTGTGAAGATAGCCTAAGAATATTCTGATTTGTTCAGTGTCAGCCACTTTGTGTACAAATTGAAAGATTTTGTATATATATTTTTTAATATCAGCATTCTTTTACAGAAAAAACTCTTATTCAAAAAGAATACCTGTAAGTGGATCAGATCCTAATTATAATATGATTTAGATTCATTTGGGTTAATTCTTTTGCCATTTTTTTTTGTTTGTTTGTTTTTCAGCCAGAGAATAGAAAATTGTTACCTAACCTATAATTGAAGTTAAAAAATGTCCCCCTCCTCAGATAAAGATATCCCCCTCGGATAAAGATCCATATGTGTAACTATGTTGTTCTACCATTTTCTACCTGTGACCTTCCATAGCCCTCTTGGTTCTGAAGTGATTTCAGTTCTACAAGTTTTTTAGCTTTAATATATTGTTCTCTTTTTTTCCTCTGAACTATATTCATATGCTAAATTTAAACTCTGGTCACCTAAGATGCAATCTATTTTAATGTTTTCTCTGAAGGTTTCTTAAAGGTTTATGTTGTAGTGTTATATCTTCATTGAAGTTAAGATGGTTTTTTGTTAAATGTACCTTCAATAATGGCTACAAATGATTATCTGGTTCACTGGCTTGAAAACTCTTTAAAGTATGCATATAGAGGTTACAATTTTTAAGAATCACTTTGAAAAGTTCAAGCTGCATCAGTTCATTTTTATTAGTTCACTTTTGTGTTCCTGAGGGACTAGACTGTTTTCTCAACTTTCAAAGACTATGCATTATAGTATTGTGTGAATTCTATTTCTAGAATCAGATTTCTAGATTTAGATGACCAGATACCTGTGAATCAGTTTCCAAAGCACAGATAGGTAACTTAAAGCAATTCATGAAAATAAGGTATTTCAGCATTATTTCCTATGTTAATGCGGCAGTTTCAACAACAATAACAAAATCATTACTTAATAACTCAATTTAAAATTTATTCTAGTATCTACTCATTAAATTTAGTTATCAGTTATTAATTTGCCCACACTGGAAGTCATTTTAGGATTGTGAATGAAATAGATACTTTCAGAAAACATTCTGCTCTTTTACAAGAAGGCGAAGTGCCCTATGATTTAGACACTTTTCTCTCTGACTAGTGACAGTGTAGCAGTTTTAACCTGTTTGCAGTATGACTACATTAAGTACCATTTTATTCTCCATTTCTTTTTGAGTGCTCCCAAGTCTACTACTCAAGAATCTAATCTTTGCAGTGAAATAAATTTTATGATTTAGCTGTTCCAAAATCCCCCAATTTTTTTTTTCCTACTCTTTCTCCCCTCCTTTTTCCCTGAGGTGTAATCAATACTCTAAGTGTTCGTGGTCCTTTATCAGTAAAACAAACAAACAAACAAACAAACAAAAAAACCTTCTCTAGGATAGTAATCTTATAGGGTCAAATATGGTTAGTTGCTTTTTAAATTAATATTAGTAGTTTTTACTCACCATAGCAATTTGAGAAAAAAAAAATCCTGCAGTCTGAAATTGATACCAGTATTCAAATTAATTTTAAATGAAGAGTGTAAAAGACAATAGAAGTGATCTTATCTGTTTTCCATGTTAAAGGACTATTCAGATTCCTATTTTTAAAATAGTAGTCTTTCATTTTTATTCAGATATAAATAGATTTTGTTCTTGAATTTAACACCAGATACAAACAGAAAGCAACTTAATTCTTTCTTCCTAGTGCCTTTAAACAATCGCCGCTGAATCTTTTCTCCAGTGACTCCAGGGCATATCTCATGGTGTTTCCAGTCTCCTTAAGGGATTATTTGTGTGTGTGTGTGTGTGTGTGTGTGTGTATAAATCTAGTCTAGTTTAATGTCAAGGCTTCATTCTGTAAACCAGTTAAAACTTCTCCTCTAACCAGCTCAGGCCTGCTTCAACCTAGAAAATCTAGAGTTTGATGGGGGCCATTCTGAACTTCGACTCTTTGCTGCTTTCTTTTCTAGGTTTTGGTGATTTCTCATTGTTAGGACTTGCCTACCTGCAGTTCCTTAGATGTGAGTAAGAGATGGATGCCTTCTCCTGTGTGTTTCTTACAACTCATTTTCAGAACTGAAGTTCCTTTTGTCTCTTCTTTGCTTGGTATCACCTCATTCCCAATAGGCTGTCCTCTCTAGCTAGATCCCTTTCTAGATAACCAGAGTCTTCTCTCTTTCACATCTCATCATTACTCCTAAGATAAGCACATACACACTCTTGCTCTGTAAGCTCAGAAAGACAGTCATTCCATCTGTGGCCCTGATTTTTTTTTTTCTGTGCTGCTCTGCCACTACAGCTAGACAGACACGGATCACCACTCAGTCTCTGTGACCCTCAGACTTGTAGGGGGAAACGCTCAGAGTACTCTTCAGAAAATTCCTCTCATAGAGGGACTCCCTTTAAAACATCTCTTCTAAAGAAATCCTTTCTTTCTTATCTCACCTTTACTGTCTTCAGGCTTCTCTAATGAATTGTCAGACCAATTTTTTTGTGTGTGAGGCTTTGAAGTAAATATTTTCTGAAGTATTTTATCAGTGCATATCTTTAAAAAATGAAATTTCAGACCACTTATGATATACAGAGAGAGCAGATTTCACCCAAGCCATGAATCCTTTAATGTAAGTATGTCAAATACCCTGTCACCATGACTCAAATCAAGGTTTTTTTTTTTTTTTTTTTTTTTTAGTTTTTGTCACTTCTTCACATACTCTCTACCAGTTCCTCAGCTCTTCAAGGTCCCTAGGCCCTCCTCTTCCTTTTGATTTTATCCCTCTCTTTTTAAAACAATTTTTGGGGGGCACGTGGGTGGTTCAGTTGGTTGAGCATCTGACTTCAGCTCAGGTCATGATCTCACGGTTTATGAGTTAAAGCCCCACATCGGGCTCGCTGCTGTCAGTGCAGAGCCTGCTTCAGATCCTCTGTCCCTCCTCTCTATCCCTCCCCAGCTTGCACTCTCTCAAAAATAAAAATATATATATATTAAAAAAAATGAAACCTATTTTTTGGCATTTAATGTATACTTTAGAAAAAACATTAGAGCCCTCTATTATAATTCCCCAGCTCTCTCTGAATCCATTGTTCTGTTTTGTTTTGAAGTTTGTTTATTTATTTTGAAAGAGAGAGAGAGTGAGTGAGCCGGGAGAGGGACAGAGAGAGAGGGAGAGAAAATGCTTAGCAGGATCCGCAGTGTCAGTGCAGAGCCCAGTACAGAGCTCAAACCCCTGAACTGTGAGATCATGACCTGAGCCGAAGTAAGATATTTGACTGAGGCACCCAGGAGCCCCTCTGGATCCATTGTATTGTTTCATCTTAACTGTCTTTTTGTTCTGGCCAGAAATAACTGGAAGAACTTGGGAATCTAGATTCACTACAAATTTATGCCTCCTACATTAAACCACATCTCATTGCTGTCTTTTGTGAGCTCCTTATCAGATTTCTTGTGGCAGCTATTTCAAATCTTTGCCACATATCTCAAGTCTGTTTCATTCCCAGCATCCTCATTTTTTCAAGAGGACTCTATCTCTTAACTTCACTGAGGAAAAGGGCCTGTATCCACATCTTCTCCCCTCTCAACTTGAGAAATAGTCTTTCATACTTTTCCTAATTCAATTTTCATTACTCTCTACCTCAGTCTCTTATTTCCTGTCTCAGGAGAAAAAAAAATGTTTGTTTTTGTTCTTCCAGAAATCATCCTTCCCTTCAAAATCTGGTTTTCTATTCTCAGTAAGCCATTATACACACTTTTTCCAAATCAGTCTTTTTGAAAGATTATTTTTCACTTGCCCTTCCAGGATAAAAAAACTCAAGGAAGGAGTTCTCCATTGTCCATACTGTAGGTCAGACATCAGGGTTTAACCGTGACTTCCAAGGCTATCTGTAATCTGCCTCCACACTAATACTACAGATAGCTCTCTTTCAGCTTAAGTCCTAGTTTCTCTACAGTCTTTAGGACCAGACTGATTTCTTTTTCATTTCTTTGCTAGACTATTCATTTGGCATTCAGTAGAGGTTTCTTTGCATTCTTATTCATCTTTTTATGTGGAGGTTCTTTTTACGAGCTAGATTACAAATGCGAATGGAACAGAATATTTCTTTCATACTTTCTTGAAGACTGGGAGTTTCAATGTTACACATAATTTTCTCTAAGATAGATTTAAAATTGTTTCTAGTGGTCCTTCACTGCTAGCTTATTTCCTATTAGTTGTTACTAAAATTACTTTCTAAACTTTTCTTTTGTTGAATGACAATGGAAATAGTTCAGATTCTATTTTTTTGCCTTACATGCTCAAGGCTATTTGTTGAAACAACAAACGCTGTCTGAAAATGTAAATTTCTGCCAGCCATGACCCAAATATGTATAAAAGACCAAGAGTAAAAGACATAAGAAAATATCTGTTCAGCAACTTTAAGGTAATATCTTTTCTCAGAATAGTTTCTATCCCTGTCTAGTTCACTCAGCATTTCTGCTAATATCTACAAGTACCTGTTGATTATAGTAAATTTCTTTGAAGTAGAGATACAGTTTTAAATTAAAAAGAAATTGTTTTCTCCAGAACGAAGAACACTGGCATTGTCTAAGAGGGTAAAATTAATCTTAAAAAATAGCTATATTTCATATTTTTTGTACATAAATTGAGAAGAAACAGTCTTATTTATAAAGGTATTTTCTTTCTCATCATAGCCCTACCAATATGTCTGCAAGAGTAACCTTATGTTATTGAATGAAATCTGTATTGTATTCAAAGGTATACCACATACTGCACTAGGTACTTGACATATACTAAGATAATAAGGCATGAATCTGGCCCTTTGGGTGGATAATGCATCATTTGAATGTAATTATGAAAACTAGGTAGCATTTGATAGGAATGTAAGTGAGGATAGGCTAAGTTATGCAACACAAACCCCAAAATCTCAAAATTTTACTGGATTAACACAAGTTGAATTCTCATGCAAAATAACATATCAATACAGATTGGCAGAGTGATGCTGCGCATCCTAGTAACTTGGGGACCGAAACTGAAGGCAGTTTTATTTCAACATAGGTAGTCCCTGGTACTGTAGCAGGATATATGGCAAATTGCAGAATGGCTTTTTAAAATTATGTTTAGAAACTTACACACATATCACTCCAGCTTACATTTCATAAATTACATAGTTAAACCTACCTTTAAGATGCCAGGGAAGTTGGGGGCTCCTAGGTGGCTCAGTTGGTTAAGCATCTGACTCTTGATTTTGGCTCAGGTCATGATCTCATGGTTCATGAGTTCAAGCCCCCTGCATCAGACTCTGTGCTGACAGTGCAGAGCCTGGTTGGGATTCTTCCTCTCTCTGCCCCCCCCCCCGAACTTGTTCTTTCTCTTTCTTTCACCCTCCCTCCCTCCCTCCCTCCCTCTCTCAAAATAAATAAACTTTTAAAAAAAAGATGGCACCTGGGTGGCTCAGTCGGTAAAGTGTCCAACTCTTGGTTTTGTCTCAGGTCATGATCTTGTGGTTTCATGAGTTCACAGGCCCTTTGCTGGCAGCATGGAGCTTGCTTGGGATTCTCTCTCTTCCTTTCTTTCTTCCCCACACCCATTCGCACTGTCTCTCTCTCTCTCTAAATAAATAAATTAAAAAAAAAGAAAAACCAAACCAAAGAAGTATAATGCTGCTATATGCTACCATACTTAAAAGGCCTTTCTGGTATTTGAAGCAACATAGGGGAATCCATGGAGAAAAAAAAATGTGTGTATAGTTTCTATGGGGTAACTGCATAAAAGTTTGAAAAGTGTAGTAATAGTTAACTAATGTTTAAAAAACTTTTTTTAATAAAAATTTGAGCGGGGGCAGTTTTAAGCTTACAGGAACTGAGTGGCAAGTATAGAGAGTTTCCATATGCCCCCTCATTCTTGTTCTCGTATTAACATCTTGCATTACTGCGGTACATTTTGTTACAAATTAATGAGGCACTATTTGAAGTCCACAATTTATATTAGGATTCACTGTATTGTATATTTCATAGGTTTTGAAAAATTTATGATAACATATATCCACCTGTACAGGATCATTCAGAATAGAGTGTCCAAAACAATCTCTTGTGCTCCACCTATTTACCCCTCCATCCCTTCCCTCAAACCTGTGGCAACCATAGATCTTTTTCCTGTTTCCATAGTTTTGCCTGTTCCACATGTCATATAGTTGTAATCATACAACATACTTCAGCATAGCTGAAGTACTGAAACTCTGTGACTTCAAGACTTATTCTAAAGCAACAGTAATCAAGATAATGTGGTATATTTTAAAAAAGACAATGTAATATTAGCAAAAGAGCAGACATATAGATCAGTGCAACACAATCGACAGTCCAGAAATAGACCCTTACATATATGGAGGAGACAGAGGGAGACAGAGGATCCAAAGCAAGCTCTGTGCTGACAGCAGAGAGCCTGATGCAGGGCTCGAACCCACAAACTGTGAGGTCATGCCCTGAGCCAAAGGCAGATGCTTAACTGACTGAGCCACCCAGGTGCCCCATAAGTCTCTTTTTTAAATAAACTTTGTCAAAAGAATAAAAGTCTTCTTGCATATATATGTGTGTTCTAAGCATACTTACACATAATATCCTTTTATCTTTGCAGGCACTGGAACCCACCTCTTTCTTTACTTGACATACCCTCCTAAGGCCTATAAACTTGGTTTTATTCCTTCTGTCATCAGTGCCCCTCATTACTTCTTCTGGTACAATATTTCCTGAGAAAGTAGTCTCTTCAATGTTCTCAGGGTTCCTATAATCTTAGTCAAATAGTCTCCTTCAGGAATACACTCAAAATCATACAATCTAGGTAACTGGGTAAACTTCGGTGAATGATTTAATCTCTGCCTCATTTCTTCATTTTAAAATGGAGATCATAATAAATAATACTTACTCATTGGAGCTTTGGTGTGGGGCTATTTTATCTGTGTTTTAGAGTTTGGTTATAGTGTCGATGAGCCTGACCAGTATCTAATTCACTTTTCCATTCAGTTGAATGTTCACAAGAAAAAGAAATGAAATGGTTTTAATAAGATAAAGATGAAAGGGTGCCTGGGTGGGTCAGTTGGTTGAGCATTGACTCTTGACTTCGGCTGGGGTCATGATCTCATGATCATGGATGGGATCAGGCCCCCTTCCCAGCTTTGTGTTGAGTGTGGATTCTGCTTGGGATTCTCTCTGCCTCTCCTACCACTCTCCCTGCCTAAAAAAAATATATATATTTTATGTATATATATTTTATGTCTATTACTTTCAAAACACTGAGAACACATCCATTGTTTTCACTTTTTTCATTTGAGGGTCATCTAAAATTATTTTAATAGAACTATAATTTTTTAAATACTCCTTAAAAATTTAATTTTAAGCAAGGGTTAATTTTTTTGTGTATTTTTCATGGTAAAGAAATGGCTTTTTTTTTTTTCCCATTGCGACTCCAACTTTGTTAAGGAGCAGTTTCCTGCATTGCTAATGTCAAATGTAACTTTAGCTTTCAATTCATTGCTGTGGTTGTGTTTCCAGAGCCTGCTGTAAGAGATAAACCCATTGCAAATGAAGACAGCATTCATTTCCTTCCACCTCAGGCCACACAGAATTGATTGAGGTAATAAAATGACAGCACCTTGTAATATACTGAAGGCTCTTTAATTCGAAAACCAGTTCAAACCTGATTCAGAG
Organism: Herpailurus yagouaroundi; assembly: GCF_014898765.1. NCBI lineage: Eukaryota > Metazoa > Chordata > Mammalia > Carnivora > Felidae > Herpailurus > Herpailurus yagouaroundi. Next base: position 54,321 of record NW_024423168.1, read on the forward strand.
CTTGTTTAAAGCTAATTTATAGCTTGCATAATTTTTAGCTGGCCGACCAAGGTAAAGGATGATATATGAAAACTGATAAAGAATTAACTTATGATACATTCAGACTTGTCTTATTAAAGTCAACTGGAATTAAAAAACAGAGGTGGGAGGGGAATGGCAGAAATAATTGGTAAGCTTTGCTTCACATAGGTTAGCATTGTTGACAACAGTTTAAATTTTTCATCATCTCATTTCAGACCTAAATTCTTGTCCTGTCTTTGTAAAATCAGTTCTATTTGCATTTCTTGTATTTTAAAGTCCTTCATTTTTCATCACATATGTATTAAGGTTGGCGAGGCTGGGTGCAGTTAGCAGCTGCTCTGACTTCCACTGTGCCAAATCATGCCACGTTGGCAGTGCTGCTGCTGAATAGTTGTGTCTGTTAGCATTTAATTCAGTCTTTTTCAAGATGCAAGGGGAAAGGAATTAGAACTCTTCAGTTTTATTTGGGCTGAAAAAATCAGTAGGCTTTTTGCCTTTGTGGGCTGTTTTTATCTATTGGAGTGTATTTATCCTTTTTGACCCACAAATAACATAACTACCATAGTAAAGTATTTTATACTCTGAATGAAACCAAATTTTCAGAAATTTCAAGTCAGCATTCATGAATAAAAAATGGATTACATTTTCCTTTTTTATATTTAAATCCTTTACATAGTTATTGATGTGGTTTGAAGTGTTGAGGTTCAGAGCCCACAGCCAGGAAAGAATTGAGATGTCTTCCATGTGAAAAGGCGGTTTTATTAAAGCACCAGGACAGGACCAGTGGGCAGAAAGAGCTGCCCTGGGATTGTGAGGAGTGACTGATTATATACTTGGGTGTTGGGGGAGGTGAAGGTAATGGACATTTCCGAAAGGACTTTCATATGCTAAAGAAGACTCACAGAACCTTGGAGGCCCAGCTACTGTCACGCTAAAGTTGTTTTTGCCTCTAGTAAAGCATTAACATTAAGACAGTTGCAAGTTCCTGGAGGAGTGTTACACTCTGCCAGCCTCAAGTATTTGTCAGTGGGCTGCACGTTATATCAAAATTTAATTTTATCTACATTTCTCTGCCTTTGTTCCCCACATCAGTTACAGCTTTCTTGTCTTTAAAAAAAAAAAAAAAAAAAAAAAAAGGACAGTGGAGGATGGGCATATTTTTGGCCATACGCTATTATTATAGAATCCTAGAAAATGTTGAAACTGAGAAGGGCATTTACCATTCTTAACCCTGTGTATCAACTTAGTCCATTGCAAATGTTTTGGATATCTCAGCTGAAAATATCAATAAACATATATAAACATAATTTACATATATGAGACCGTATTCTCATATTCTGTAATTTCTTTTTTTTTAATGTTTCTTTATTTTGAGAGAAAGAGATTGTGAGTAGCAGCACACAGGGAATGGGCAGAGAGAGGCAGACAGAAAATCCCAAGCAGTTTCTGTGCTAACAGCACAGAATCCATCGCAGGGCTAGATCCCACGGAACCATGAGATCAGGACCTTAGCTGACGTTGTAAGCTCAACTAACTAAGCTACTCAGGCGCCCCTGTAATTTCTCCAGTGCAACTTGTCTAGCTATTTTGTGAGGTATTAAGACAAAAAAGATTGTGGTTAATCTAATTATGCCCATAGTAAACATGGCCATAATTATTTAATTACTCTTTTGAAAATTACAAAGAGGTACATGCTTATTACGGAATAATATATAAATATGAAAATAGAAACCAGTTAGGGAATAGCCATTGCTAGCATTGTTATTTTTTTCTATGTGTATTTTTAAAGATCTTAACATAACGTAACATATGCCATGCATTCTGAGGGCAGAGTTGCTCCAAGGGGACAAAAATTGGTTCTCACAGGAGTAAAAACCAAAGAGGGTTTGTGACCTCTATCGCTGAACCTTTTCTGATAAAATCTTATTTTTAGTATTTAATTTGTCTCAGGTTTTCTTGGGTATCGCACAAGAAATACTATCATTGAGATCACGAAGAATACACAAAAATGTATAATGATCAGTGATATAAAACAGTGACAAACAAATGGTTTGTGATCATATGACATTTCATCAATTGCTTTATCTTGAAGTTATTTCACATTTGCCTGCTGGCTGTTATTGGCCATCTTGTGGATGCTGTTTATAACTTAGGCTTTAAGAATAAAAAGATTTGTTATTTACTATTATAAACATTATTTAATCCATCATTAATTATTTCAGTTCCTGAAATTAGAAAATACTGACAATATATGAATGATTATTTAGCAGCTATTTTCTCTTATCAAGCAAAACCTAAAGTTCACTAAAATTTTAAGACTTACTTAATTTTTCAGTTACTTTTACTAGAAATGTAATAGTTTGAATGATTTAAGTTTTGCACTGTTATTCTTACATGTTTATGTTACATGTAACTTGACATTATAATTTTTAAATTTTGTAATGTTATTTTATGATTTAAGTATAGTAGACACACAGTGGTACATTAGTTTCAGGTGTACATCATGATTGGACAACAGTATAGTTTACATTTTGCTCACCACAGGTGTAGCTGCCTCTGGCACCACACAATTCTATAACAGTATCATTGACAGTATTCCTTATGCTATGCTTTTTATTCCTGTAATTTATACATTACAGAGGAAGCCTGTATCTCTCACTCCCTTTTGCCCATTTTGCTCATCCCCCAATTCCCCTCCCCTCTGGCAACCATCAGTTTTTTTCAGTATTTATAGGTCTGGTTCTGTTTCTTGTTTATTCATTTGTGTTTTTTAGATTCCACATGAAATTATATGGTATTTGTCTTTCTAGGTCTGACTTATTTCACTTAGCATTGTACTCTCTGCTCTATCCCTGTTGTTGCAAATGGCAAGATCTCCTCCTCTTTTATTGCTAGTAAAATTCCATTTTGGGTATGTGTGCATATCACATCTTCCATATCCATTCATCTGTGGATGGACACCTAAGTTGCTTCCATATCTTGGCTATTGTAAATAATGCTGCAGTAAACATAGTTTATTAGTGTTTTTATTTTCTTTGGGTAAATTTAAAAATTCTGGTTTTAGTTTTTTGAGGAACTTCCAAACTGTTTTCCACAGTGACTATACCAATTTACATTCATACCAACAGCACACTAGGGTTCAATTTTCTCCTTATCTTTGTCAACACTTGTCTTTTTGATTTCAACCATTCTGACAGGTATAAGGTGATATCTCATTGTGATTTTGATTTGCATTTCTCTAATGATCAGTGATGTTGAGAATCTTTCATGAATCTGTTGGTCATCTGTTAAGTCTTCTTCGGAAAAATGTCTAATCAGGTCCTCTGCCCATTTTTTAATTGGATTATTTTGACCTAATTTATATAAATTAAGATTACTCAGCAATTGTAGTTACACAGTTAAGTTACATATTAATAGCTTTTAATTTTCAATTTGTTAAATTATAAAATTATAAACATTTATATTTAGTCGTTCATAACCTTAGATAAAGAGTTAAGCTCTTTTTAAGCATAAAGCTTAACTCCCTTTTATTATATAAAGTACAGCTATACAAACAGCACGTACACAGATATGCAATATATCTGTGGCATTAAAATTTCATGGGAGGCACTTATGAAAAAAATTTCTTAAAAAAAATTTTTTTAACATTTATTCATTTTTTGAGAGACAGACATAGCGTGAGTAGGGGAGGGACAAAGAGGGGGGAGGGGCAGAGAGAGAGGGAGACACAGAATCTGATGCAGGCTCTAGGCTCTGAACTGACAGCACAGAGCCCAACATGGGGCTCGAACTCACAGACCATGAGATCTTGACCTGAGCCGAAGTCAGATACTTAACCGACTGAGCCACCCAGGCGCCCCTACTTATGAAAAAAATGTCTAAGAAAACTCTTTGGGGGATGCTAATAACAAAGGGTTGAGAAACACTAGCATAAACAACTTTTACATTGCTCTTTTCCTTAATATTCCATAATAAGCATTAAGGGGTAGCGGAGTGTTCCAGTTGGTTAAGTGTCAAACCTTTTTTTTTAATAAAGTTTTTTTTTTTTAATGTTTACTTATTTATTTTGAGAGCAAGCAAGAGGGGAGGCGTAGAGAGAGGGAGAAAGACACAATCCCAAGCAGGTTCCATGGCTCAGCATGGAGCTGGACAGACGTGGGGCAAGATCATGACCTGAGCCGAAATCCAGAGTCTGACACTTAACCAGCTGAGCCACCCAGGCAGCCCTAAGTGTCAGACTACGGATCTCAGCTTAGGTCATGATGTCACAGTTAACGAGACAGAGCCTAGCATGGGGCTCTGTGCTGACAGCATAGGAACTTGCTTGGGATTCTCTGTCTCTGCCCTTCCCTGTGCAGTCTTTCTCTCTTTCTCTCTCTCTCTCTCTCTCTCAAAATAAATAAATATTTAAAAAAATTATTTTTTCATAAAGTCAGTTTTGTGACCTATACACGATTTATGTTGCTAAATTAAGAAGTAAATAGATCTATTTGTGACATCAGTCATTATAATCAGTTTTATTTGAAACATATTTTGAGATCATAATCCATAAATATCCATAAAGTACTAGATCACTTTGTGATTGTTGGAGACAGAATTGTAAATATCTATGTAGAGAGTGAAACATAAGTCTTAATAAATCTAAGTTTCAGTAGGATTCCTTTGTAACATTTTTTGTGTGTTACTATTTGAAGTCTTTCAAATGATCTGACCTTTGTTTTACTATGGCCCTTCTGGTTTGTATGCATATTTTTGTCTTCTATAATTCTAGGGTTTGATTTATGAGTCTACTTATTCACATACATTAATGCCTTTATCCTGGCCACTACTATACTATGAAGATTCAAAAAAGAGTAAGACATTTTGTCTAATAATTACTTAAAAATGGGAGCTAGGGGCGCCTGGGTGGCACAGTCGGTTAAGCGTCCGACTTCAGCCAGGTCACCATCTCGCGGTCCGTGAGTTCGAGCCCCGCGTCAGGCTCTGGGCTGATGGCTCAGAGCCTGGAGCCTGTTTCCGATTCTGTGTCTCCCTCTCTCTCTGCCCCTCCCCCGTTCATGCTCTGTCTCTCTCTGTCCCAAAAATAAATAAACGTTGAAAAAAAAAATGGGAGCCAAATAGAATTCTTCCTCTGAGTAATTCTATCTCATTGGGAAACAGGCATGTAAATTGAAAGACTAAAGACCTATTACTCTCCTTTAAAAGTCCCAGGTATATGAAAAAATTAAAAAATAAAAATAAAGTCCAAGGTATATGATACTATTGTTTCATGGAGCCAAGGAAGCAAATACTTGGCAGAATGAAGTACAACAATGACAAACGTTTTACCATATAAATCATATCTATTTTACACTAATAATATTTTAATTTCTAAAACGTACCTCATGTCTATATTTCCAATAATTATTTTCAGAAAAACAGATTCTAGGAGACAAGCACACTAAGACTGAGAATTGTATATTTTTTATTGTTATTGTGTATGGCTTGAAGACATACTTCTTTTTTATTTATTTACCTCCATTCTTATTTGGTTCAAAGTCACTAAATTTTAAAACTCCTTGACTTCAACCATATAATATACAAATTTATTTTTAAAAATAGCATTCCAAATTTTTAAGTGAATTTGGAGCCTTTGTAACAGGTGATTTTGAAACCCAAATAATGTAACCAAATGGAAACATATGGTTGTTGTATTTTTCTCATTTTTATAGCTCTAGAAGGATGTTCTTTTTAGAGCAAATATTTTATTTTTTCCCGGTATGAGTTCTTACAATCTATTAAAACAAAGACTTTGGAGATATTCTCACCACAGAAATCTCAGGGACTAGAACTGCCTGCAAAGAAAAAAAACAAAAAACAAGTATTTTCATATTTACAACATTTATGTAAGAACATTTTGTTTTATAAGCAGACTGCTTTTTAGATATGTTCTTCCAGTCCCACTGAAATTAACAATAAAAAGAAGTTGGGTTCAAAGTAATTTTAAGCAAAAATTATGCCTAGCACAGAACTAATTTAAAAATTTACAGATTTATTTACAAGTGACCTATTAAGAGAAAACATTTAATTTGTATAGTTTCTGTTACTACAAATAAGACATTTATCTATATTTAACCTTCAGAGTCATTGTGTTTATTTCAATGTATACTTGGTTCTTCTAACATTTGGACGGTATTAACACGACTTAGTAGCATTTGCATATAGGAAGATTCATTTTAGAAACTCTGTTCTCTATTTGAGTAGCTTTATGTATTGACCTAGGTAAAAGCATGATCAAGTTAACTAATTGTCCATTCTTATGAACTTCATATTGAGAGGAAAGTAGACAAACAGAAATCATCAGCCTTTAATTTGAAATAAAGCATTTTACAAAGTTGTATTATGTTTAAATGAAGAATGTATTTTACATTAACCCTAAAGTATAAGTGATTTAAAATGTTAAAAGGCAAATGTATGAAGTATACCAAGCATTTAGCTTTGTTTCTGAAAGAAATGAAAAATAAATTACAAAAAATGAAAAAGTCGAATAGTAACTTTTGGTGTATCTTTTAAGGTACTAAAAGTTATAGTAGGAATACAAAATATAGTAAATGTTCTTAGAATTGATAAGAGTTAAGTAAAATTTTCCATAGGATATGATGTACTCCTTACAAATAATGTACTAAGACATCATTATAATCAAGTTCATATAATAAGGCATTGACTTCTGGATTCCTGAGTGTGGGGATGAGCTGGCTTCTGATGCCAGTTATTTGCAGAGCCACAAGTCTTTACCCATTTCTACATATTATTCTACACAAATCCCTGTGTATGTCCCTACACACATTTTTTTATATGTGATTCTGCACATGTCTCTGTACACCAACCTTTTTATACCCCTATATACATCCTTACAGACATTCTGACACATTCTACACATATCCTTACACACTGAGCCCTTGCAGAGCCTTTTCCAAGTCCCTTTGTACACACACTCTCTATGTATATATACACTCGACACTCAAAACTTGCCTTTCTTGTCCTTATTATAGATGATGTACCCTATCTTATTCTTTTCTATTTCTCAGTATTTTTTGTTACATGTCTAGGCATATGAATACAGATGAAGCAAATATAAGCTAGGTGGAAGTAACATTTTACTTACAATCCAAATTTTGTATAACATTTCTTTAAAGCTTTCATGTTCTCATTGTTCAGCAGTGATGAGCTTTAAATTTACAAATTTTTTTCTCACCATATGATAAACAAACTGCAGAATATCTTACATAGAAATATTTAAAGAAACTAGAAGTTCAGGCAAAAAGCTTCAAATGATAGGATTTGAAAGAGTCTTAGGATTGAAATTTCTATCCTTTATGATTTAATGATTGGCTTCATGCCAATAGAATGGCAGTAGGTTGCAAAGTTTGGCCTTATCTGAAATTGTTCCCAACTACTTACTGACATTAAGAAATGTTTAATTCCTGGGAAACATCTTTGATGTATGGTCAGTCTTTTCATGTAAATGTCAAAAGCCAGTATGTTTTGTGTTATGTTTATTATCTATAAGGTAACCTCTTTCTTTATATGTCTATTTCTATAAGATTGAAATTAAGTGAAACATGCCTGAGGATCATTAGGTTTATGGTCAGTCATACCTGGATTTGAATATCTCCTCCTCCATTTGGTAGTTGTGATGCCCTGGGCAAATTCCTTAACCCTTCTGAGTTTCAATGTCATCATTGATAACTTAAAGATAATACTGTATAAGCTTGTTTTGAAGATCAGAGAATAGCCAATGTAGCATGCATAGCACAATTCTTGGCCCATTAAATCCTCTATAAATGGTAATACACATCATCGTGATAATTATTAATACAAAAAGCTATAGTAGGTATACAAAAGGTATAGTAAGTGTTTCTAGAGTTGATGGGAGTTGAGTAAAATTTTCCATAGGATATGATGTAATGTACTAATACAATTATAGTAATAATAATCATGATGATATATAGTTAATACTTTTGTTGCTAATCTTATGTTTATCCTGACCTGTGAGCAAAGCCATGCTATTTTGTTTCATGTTTGATTTTTCATAACTCAGGACAGAATGCCAAAAAACTTACAGTAGCTCTTTATATAATTGTTACTGTCAAAAAGATTCTTTGAGAACAATGGTATCGTATATAAATCTGGTTATAGGCTCTTTTTTTCTGGATTAATATAGAATTACAGCATAGTACTATTTCATATTTTCAACAGAGGATCACATGAATACTATATTTTTGAAGCATCTCAAGTTTTAATTTAAGCTATTATTCTTACATTTCATATGATACTGAATTATTGCTAGTAGCAGGTCAATAGATACTATAAATGTGCTCCAAATAAGTAATGTCTGCCTTAAAAATTTAGTTGGTTAGAATTATAAAGCATTTACCCAGGGAAAGAAATGGTTCCTCAAGGTTATTTGAGGAAAATACCAGTTTCATGAGGAGTTCTATTCATAATATACTTCTTATTCATTTAGAATAGGTGGAATCTTTGAATTTAAATCTAGAATTCACTTTGCAGATCAACTGGTCAAATGTTCTTAGACCTCATCCCCCTCAAGGTTATCTCTGTATTGAAGAATCTGGAGTTGCAAGAATATTTGTGAATGAATTGTCAGAGACCCGTAATTGGGGCAGGTGGAGTCAGTTGAATATCCAACTTGGGCTCAGGTCATGATCTCGTAGTTCTTGAGTTCAAGCCCAGTGTCAGGCTCTGTGCTGTCAGCACAGAGCCAGCTTCTGATCCTCTATCTGCCCCCTTGTCTCTCTCTCTCTCTCTCTCTCTCAAAAATAATAAATAAATATTTTTAAAAAGACCCATAATAAATAGCAGGGCCCAGCTAAGGACTTTAGACTTTATGTCTACAAGTCCATTGGTCTTTGCCATATATAGTACTGATATTCAGTGTTCCATTGTGTACATTTGTGACTAAATCTCTTACAGTGTCTATATATTTCCCAAATATTGTATCATTTCCATGATTATCTAATTGGGCTTATTGTTTGGCATATGTAGACAAATATTTTCCCATTTTGATATAAAATACTTAAAATTTTTTCTTGCATTGTGGTATATAATAGTCTTGATCATCAAGAGCTTAATTGGATATATGGTTCCTACAAAAAGGTTTAATCTGTGTACAGATTTTATTTGAAATTAACAGCATTTTGCATCAATGTAGTATGTGACTGATAACAGGTATTTTTGTGTCTCATTTTTAAATGTAGTTTGAAACTGTTTCTAGTACCTATAAATTTTATACTGATTGCTTTATTAGTGATATTGCTGTTCCTAATTGATACTTCCTTCTCCTTACCGTGTAGTCTTCCAAAATTTAAAAAATACTGCATCATGAAAGAAAAAAAAATAGCATATTTTCCTTAAATTATCAAACTATGAGCATTTTTTGCCCACAAAAACTTACGTAGCTACCTTTTCAATATCTAAATATCAGAGGTAAAAGGAAGAATTTACTTAAGACAAGCACCACTGATTATTATTTTTTATTTTTATATTAGGATTTTTTAGGCATGTTTTTTTAGAGATGCTTTTCAATTAAAGCCAAAGTTTTACTCTTTTTGGCAAAGTGTGCTATAGACAACAATGTTAAATTTATTATCAGTGTAGATTCGTGAACCAAAAACACATATCCCAAACACACAAAATTACAGATTTAAAATTTTCTCAGTAACCTTAGATATCCTCAAATTTAAAGCTGGTGGAAATACGTGATGCCCTTTTCCATTCTTACAGTGATACACATTGTAATTATTCACTGCTCTATAATGGATCATTTTTTATCTATATCTTGTGTCTTTTCTGTCTATATAGAGTAAAAATTTATGTTTTCCCATTTTTCTGAACTAAGAGATACACATAAAATAGGTTTGAACTATCCACTATAACTCATTGAAAAGAAAGGCCTTACACTGATATTGTATGGAAGAGAAAACTATCTAAATCATTTCAGCAGCCAGCTTATAACCAAGATAACATCAGCATTTTCCTTCTTGAAAATGTATCTTCCATATATTAAAGTAAGGATGCTGTATTTTATTAAAAATAGTATGACAAGTTTAACCTATCATTATCACAAATCTAGCTTAAAGAAAATCTTACTATGTTTGATAGGGGGAAAAATAGTAAGATTTTGTTTTAGTCACATGTTCACTATACAAAACCACCAAAAAACAATGCAAAAAAAAAGTACTTCTTATGTTAATAGCACAATACTTTAAGTTCTCAAAGTCAAATTATTATCCTATATAAACATACAGTATTAAAATGACATTAATGATTTAATGGCTAGTTGGCTAATGTCATAAAAGTTACCAGTTTGAAAAATCTAGTATTTTCTGCTCATACAAAATGTAGCCCTGTAATTTACTGCTTCATCTTTTTGTAGTTAAGTATTTGTCTAGGATAGGAACAAGCTATACACTACTTGGTTGCATTACTTAAAAATTAGAAATAGGGGCACCTGGGTCGCTCAGGGTGTTGGGCTCCAACTCTTAATTTCAGCTCAGGTCGTGACCTCACAGTTCACAGATTCAAGTTCCACATGGGTCTCTGCGCTGACAGGGAAGAGCCTGCTTGGGATTCCCCCTCTCTCCCTGCCCTGTTCGTTTGCTCCCTCGCTCTCAAAATAAATAAACTTTTTACAAAATTAGAAGTATAAAAGATTTTACGTATGTTAGAAATAGTTGACAGGCTTTGAGAATCCAGATTTACTTTACATTTCTTCACTTCTCCAACAATGAAAAACAAAATTTTATTGAACAATAGTCTCTATACTAAAATATGCCCTTAATTAATTTTTGGAGATGGTATACTACAGTAATTTGTAAATAAATAAAATACATAAGCTTCATTTAGCATAATTTTTTTTTATTAAATTTTTTTTTTCTTTTTCAACGTTTTATTTATTTTTGGGACAGAGAGAGACAGAGCATGAACGGGGGAGGGGCAGAGAGAGAGGGAGACACAGAATCGGAAACAGGCTCCAGGCTCTGAGCCATCAGCCCAGAGCCCGAGCGTAGCATAATTTTTTATAAATAACTGCATCATTTTAATTACTACTTTTTTCATAGTACTGTTTATCTGTGGTATGTTTAGTAAGGAATTAAGTGGCAGATTACTTTAATAGCTACATTTTTAAATGTATTATTATATTCTTATACAAGTAATATATGTTTACTAAGATCATTCAAAAAATGCAAAAAAAAAAAAAAAGAATAAAGAAAACAAAACTCCTACCTCTCAGGTAACCACTGTTAGGATATTAGTATATCTCTTTCTACCTTTTTATCTTGCCTTCATTTAACAAATATTTACTGAGCATTTTATAAGTATAAGGCCCCGTAATAGTTGCTTAGTACCATGGCATCCTTGACAGGATACAGCTCCTGTCTTCTTGATGCTTGCTTATAGTCTATCAGAGAATATAGACAAATGAGAAGGAAGCTATGGAAAAATAACTGAAGGTACTGTTAAAGCCAGTAGCAAGAGAACTAACCTGGTTTGTTGGGTCCCAGCAAATATTCTTGATATTTTTAGAATGTGGTAGGAGTGTTCTGTGATGCCAATATCATAATAGGCGTATGTTCTCACTTGTTCTTTCCTTCTCTCTCTACTTCTCTCTCTCGTTCTCTCTCTGTAGGTATATGTTCTCACTTCTTCTTTCCCTCTTTCTCTTTCTCTCCCTCTCTCTTATATTTTAAAATTTCCACTGGCTGTTTCACTGAGGATCTAGAAGAAAATAAAAGTTCTTGTGTGCATAAAGCTTCATATCTGAAAAATTCACATTATTTTAAGAACCACTATGGTATCATTATCACTGCTATAAACTTAAATAGACTGAAAATGAGCAAATCTCCAAAATGTCTCTTAGGCAATTTCATTATGGGCAGAAAAGAATTTAGCATTTCCAAATTATTTTTATGATAATATAAAGTTGCTGATTCACTTGTTATAATTTATGGAAGTATTTTATCCAGCTTTAACACTGCTATTGTCTTAAAGCAATTAGCACAGTTACATATCAATTTTGCAATAATATTTTATAGCAATATACTTAATTTAATCAAAGTATTTAAAGACCAGTTTTTCTAATAATTACATGCTTTGTTTTTACCATTATGAAATATGCTAATGAATTTGAAAAATAACATGTATTAGATATATGAACAGTACTATAATCCTGTTTGATTAAAAACAGTAAATTATTGTCATATAATGTTATAAACCTTTTAAGTTTTTGGTTCTCTACTTTTATTCTATTCTGTATGTTATACATTACCATATTTTAAACTGGTTATATTAGCAAATTTAGGAAAATATAAAATCATATTTCATATTTAAAAATTTTAATAGTGGCAAATAAGCTCTTGAATATGTTGAGCCTAAATTCTTCATCATTAATTAACTGTATTAAATTAATTCTATTATCTGAAAATGTTTTGTTGGAAAATCTAGACTTATGACAGTATGTTTTATGACAGTTTCTAGTGCTTTATAATGAAAACATGAGGATTCCTATATTTATTTAAATATTATAAAATTAATTTTGAAAGAAAATTTTGTTATAATCAAAAACTTCATTTGAGACACTAATGCCAGAGAAATATCAGATAGAAAATATTTTAGTTCCTTGAAAAAGAATTTCATTTGTTTAAATTTTCTTTGACAAACATGTTTTAATATCTCCCAGTCTTTCAGAGACCCTAACTTTGACCTCATCCTTTCTCCAGTTATTACCTCCCGATTACAGTCATGTAGTGTTAATTCTCAGAACACTAAACTGAAGTTGAGAAAATCATTCTGAAATGACTGTTTATGGTTGAGTGTATAAAGCAACATATATGCATATTTTTTTAAAGGAGTTCTAGATCTCTGCTTTGTGAAAGTTTCCGTTTCATACATATATTCAGCTTCATATGGTCATTTTGAGACTAGGACATACAGACTTAAAAGGAGATGGTGAAAGATGTTCTTATGGACAGTAAATGCAGTGGACTCTGCAAACCAGTGCTGCAGTTTTGGTTTTTGTTTTGTTTTTTTGTTTTTTGTTTCTTATTCAAGCTGAAAGTCTAGGGTACCAGGACAGAGATATATATACCATATATTGTTTATAGAGGAGGTAGATTTTTATGCTGCAGGAAAGGTTTGATTAATATATGGAAGATATAAAATATAACGCTTGACTAAAAGCCCAGAAATAGTATTGCTAGAAGCCCAAACTATCAGGAGTAATTTTACCATGAGTCTTTTGATCTTTCTACCATGGTTCAAAGATTGCTGCTATAGCTCCAGTCTTAAAATTAAACAGGAAAGATGAAGTGCAAAATGACATGTCCTGGCCCCTCTTTAAATTATTTCAACTGGGCTTTGATCTCTACCATTCTACTGAAATGATTCTTGTAAGGTCACTTACAGTCTCTTTCTTGTCAAAGTAGGCATACCTCTGCTTGAATCTTATCTGACTTCTTAATATCTTTTGGCAATCAATTGGCCATTTCCTCTTTCTTGAAAATGTTCTTATCTTGGTTTCTGTGGCCCATATTGTCCCCTAATTTTCTTCATACAAAACTGGCAACTCCTCAGTCCTGTTAGCTAAATTCTTCACCTCTACCTAAGTTGTATTAACATGGCTTATTAGTCCTTGGGGCCTTTTTCTTCATTATTTACATATTGTTCCCTAGATGATTGCAAAAGTCTTATAATAACTATATGTTGAGGACTTCAAAACTTCTAATACCAGCGCTTAATTCTTCTTCCAAGATCTAAATTCATCTGTCCAAATATTTGCTGACATTGGCATTGAATATCTAAAGACTGTCTTAAGCTCAATACTGCCAAAATAGAATTCTTATGTCCTCATTCTTCATCACTCCCATCACAACTATGTCTCCCACAGTCTTTACCAACTTATCCATTTTTGGGTGCCAACAACAGAGGAATCATTCCTAATTACTTTTTTGTTGTTGTTGATTTCCATATCTACCTATCAGCCTGCCCTTACTCTAAACTATAACATACTCTGAACCATATTATACTTTCTACTCCTACTACTACTACAATACTTTAAGACACTCTCGTTCCTGATACGGACTACTGCAGTAGCCTTTTGCCCTATGTCCCTATTTTCATTCTTACCTATCCTCTATTTTCTCTAAATTGCAACCAAAACAAGCATCGAATTCAAAATCAAATCATATTACTTAAAATTTTAAACCCTCCAATGGCTTCTCAGTGCAAACAGAATATCCAATATGGCCCACATAGTTGTACCTAACATTTAATATCGTGCCAAATATGCTGACTTTTCTGGTGCATGTGCATGCTGAACTCATTTGTAATCTAAGGTCCTTGCCCGTCTTCTGTAGGCCTGGACATCATCTTCTTACAGATTAGTATATGAGTGGCTCCTTCATATCATTCAGGTCTCAGCCTGAATGTCACCTCTTTAGTAGAGGTATTTTCCTGATTACTTTGTCTAAGAAAAGGTGTGCTCCCACAGTTTGTATCCCTTTCCTGTGTTCTTTCTGCTACATCAAAATTTGAAACTTGTTAGCAGATTATTATGTCTTTCCCTGTTGGAATTTAAGATCCATGAGGACAGTTATGCTGTTTCTCCATCTCCTAGAACAGAACCTGGCACATAATAGATACATATTTGTAGATAACCAACAAATAGAAAACATTCTATATTGTAAATTTAATTCTTAATTATCATTTGTATTGAAAAATTAGGATTGTAGATAGAAAAGAAAGCAAAACTTACCCTTTTTAAGTATTTATTTATTTTGAGAGAGCACAAGCAGGGGAGGGGGATAGAGAGAGAATCCCAAGCAGGCTCTGCTCTGTCAGCACTGAGCCCAATGTGGGGCTCAAACTCATGAACCTGTGAGATCATGACCTGAGCCAAAACCAAGAGTTGGATGCTTAATTAACTGAGCCACCCAGGCCCCCCTACAAAACTTATAATTTTTGTTCTGGTTAGGTTTTGAGGCTAGGTTTTTATTTTTTTACATTTTACAGATAAGGAAGCCAAAACTAAGAGGTCATCTGCCTTTCCCAAGGTCACATCAACAGTAAGTTCCAAAGCAGGATTCAAATAGGTTTGTCTGACACCAAAGCCTAGACATGTACTCATGTAGATGTTTTGGGGAAGAACATCACATACTTGTTTTTCAGTGTAAGATAAATTCAACCCATGGATTATGTGTACACACACACACACACATATACACACACACACACAATGTCACCAACATTTTTTGTTGTGTTTTTGTATAATCTCTGTTTTTGCCAACAGTTGATTTAAAATCATATTGCTTCATTACGGTCAATATTAATCTATCATGAAAGACAGTTCCAGACAGCAACCTAGGAGACAGGAATTCTGAACCCAGCTTTACTATTAATTAGCTATGGGACTCTGGGGAAGTCAGTTATGTATTCTAAGAATGGCTTTTCTATCAGCATTATAAAAAAGAATAGATCAAATGATCCATCCTCTAAGTAAGGTACCTCCTATCTCTAAAATCTTAACAGCTCTTAGTAGAGAAGAGTGCTCTGAAAAAAAACATAGAAATCTGTGTAACTTATCTCCATACCTGATTTATCTCTAAATGTGACTTGCTTATGTATCGATTTCCTCTTGGAAATACACATAGTGGACAGTTTTCTTGTTTTGATCACTCTCCTCTCGAAATTTAAGGATGTAACTAGAAGAATGCAGATACAGAATTTAGAGTTGTCTTGAATAATCTGTTGGGTTTTTTTTAACCTATTGTTGATTTTCCTAATATTATCAAAAGAGGTCCTCACTGTATTCTCTTATTGTTTGTAAGGGTGTTTCAGTTGATTCCCTGGACATTTCTAGGTATACACAAATACGGTTGGTTTTACTTCCTCTTTTACAACTTTATACTTTGTCTTTCTCTTGTCTAATAGTGTTGGCTAATATCTCCAAAACAAGATTAAATAATAGCAGTATGCGTGTTATCACCTTGACCTTAGTTGGAATGTTTCAAGTGTATGAAGTTAGTGTTTGAGTTAAAAACATTTATATTAAAAAAGTTTAATGTAAATAAATTGATAAAATGTAATGTTGAAAACAAACTGCAGGGAGGCAAACCATAAGAGTCTTAATATAGAGAACAAACTAAGGGTTGCTGGGGGGGTGTGTGGGGGATGGGCTAAATGGGCGATGGGTATTAAGGAGGGCACTTGTTGTGTTGAGCACTGGGTGTTATATGTAAGTGACAAATCCCTAAATTCTACTCCTGAAACCATTATTACACTATATGTTAACAAACTTGGGTTTAAATAAAATTAAAAAAAAGAAAAGAAACTGCAAACTGTAGAAGATATATAATATGATGCCATTCATATAAAATGTTAAAATATAAAAACATACCAGGGAATAAGTAATACCCAACTCAATGTATTGGAAAGAAAGGGGAAAAGAATGGAGAAGGAATACTGAAAGGTTAAGTGTTATAAGTTACAGTTATGATTACTGTTATGTTTGCAACATTTATAACAAAAATAATTTGATTCCCTGAAGAAACCTGAAGGTGTCTGGTATAAAGAACATAGGTCTGAATTGAAGACACTTTACCTTTCAAGTGTATAAATTTCCTGATCACCGGGATCAGCTGTGTTTGCTGTCCTCTCTACCCTGAACATATTACACATAATAGGTATTCATTAAATAATTACTGAATGAAAAACTAAAGGAAAGAAAGAAGGAAACACATCATTAACTTTTTAAGTAAAGCTTAGTTTAAATAAGTTATGTAGATTTATTTTGTATATTAGAAGCCTACAATTTTTCTAAAAAAACAATGTTACCAAGTTTTCCATGTGGCTTTTCAGAAGTCAACATAATATTACATATTATTGTGCTGCTTGTGATGTGAAACATGTAACACAAATTAATTTTGGGGTTTACTACCTTTGTATCAGCAGAATAAAGCCCTGCTTCAGGCTACCTACAGTCAGATGGGACACAATGGTGTCACAGTTTCAAATGCCTACTATTACTCAGTTATATCCCTGTTTTATAATTCTTTTGAAATTGAATTTATCAATAAAACATTTCAATCTGTGGTGAATTACAGACCATATACTTTATTTTCTATTTTAAAAGAAAATGGGAAAAAAAGGAGCTGCATTCTATTTATGTATTTTCTGTCTGTGATAAAATACAGTAATTTTAAAATAAGCAAAATAAAATAATTCTTTAAAAACCCTCTCATTGCAACGGATAATTATAAATTTAAATTCCCTGGGTAATTACTGAACCATCTGTATTATGAAAATTAGAACTTTTAAATGTTTAATGGATTTTTGATTGAATAGTATGACTGCCACATAATGTGGCTATGAGATCATTAACTTTTGTCATTTTTATATTTTCACTGTATAACTTCATTTTTCATTAATCATTGGGTTTTGTCAGAGTCAATTTAATATTGTACCAGGATTTTCTTTTGAGACCCTTGAGTTTAAACTCTCAGCATTCCCAAGAGCCCAGAGGAGTCCTACCTCTAGAGGCTTATGATTCTTCTTACAAATAGAGGCTATTTTTATTTTCTCAAAAAGTAAGCTTTTGTGTTAGTAATTAGTAAAAAATTGAGAAAGCCATGGACCTTGATAATAAATTATCTTTACATGAGTTTATTTGAAGACATAAGAGCAGTCATCCCAAAGTAGTGCAGAATTGTGTGTTGCTCAAAAATTGATTCTTGTGACATTTTACCAATACCCTTTTTGTCCTCAACTATTTCTATTTCCTCATGAGATTTAGGAAATATCATACAACAAATCCTAAATACTGTCATAATATTTCAAAAAGTGAAAAGGCAATCAGTATGTTTATCAAGATTTCTACAGATTATCTTTAGGGAGAATTGTAGAACTGTTTTGGATTTAAAGGTTGTTTTTCAGTCACTTCTGTGAGATAGAATCTTTTTGTTAAACTGAATAATTAATGTGGTCAGTAGCCAGTGAGCAAAAATTGAGTTATTTTTCAGAATGTATGGGGCGCTTTTAAAATGTATTGACCACAGGCAATTGTAATTGTCCCTTTGGTATATGGAAAGAGGACTCTTTGGAGTCAGAGCTGAATTTGAATCCTAGGTTGTCATATTTTTAAGTGTGAGACTAAGAGCCGTTCCTTAATGTCTCCAATCCTCAATTTTCTCAATGAGAAATGGGATAGAAAATATTAAAAATACTTACTCTTTCCTGGCATTTGTGAAGATTACATATAATGTATGTAAATACTCGGTATTTGATATGTATACAAAAAGTCAAAAGTATTATTTATTTGTTTCCTGTGCATCTGTATAGTAGTAAATTTATTCATGTAGTCAAGAAATATTCATTAAGAAGCCAAAGTAGGATAGGAATAGCACTAATTCCTTAGGATACTGTGGTAGTAAGCAAGACAGGGAGAAATCTTCTATCATGGAACTTACCCTAGTGAAAGACGACACATGATATGTAAATAAGTAAATGATCCTTTCATTGTGATACATGTTATGGAGAACAATCTGAGTGCTGAGGAATAGCAAGTTTCGTGCATAAAGTCAGAGAACTCCTCATTGACTGACACTTTTATGACAGAAGTAAACTAAGCATAGAAAATCAGATGCAGAGTAAAAGGTGCCATTTGTATAGAAATCTTTTTCTTAAAAAAAGCAAAACAGTGGCTAAGCAGTAATCTACAAGTTCTAGATATGGAAATGTGGCTGTTATTTTTGACACTGATTGTGAAAAACCACTGTTAGAGCATTTTTGTGTGTGGAATTTTCTAAAATAGTATTTTTAATTTTTCTTGAAGCAAAATCAGTTTTTAACCCATGAAAAATTAATGTGCCATAGAAGATGTGTTACTGGACATCTAATGAGCTGTTAATTTCCAATAAAACTATGAAGACTAATGGGTTCACTCTGGGGAAAATAGTATTCAACTTGAAATAGAGATATTTGAGGCAACTTAATCTGTTCACTTGGGAGTAAAGTTTTTAAGATTCACTTTCTAAACATAGTTTTATTTCTGAAAGATGCCCTTGATGTTGAATTTACCTTAATACAAGGATAGTGTAAGTTACAGTGAGAAGTATTTGTTTTAAAGATTCACAATACTAATCTTTGGGCACGAGGAAAGGTTTGTTATTTTGATGACATAGCCCACCTCTCTAGAATATTAATCATTAAAAAAAGGCAAACTCTTCTATGTATTATCATGGTCAGTTTTCTTCTCTTCACATTTATATGCCTCATGTACTTTCTCCATTGCATTGTAATTATATGCATGCCTGTCTACCAAATTGGAACATGGACTGCTCTAGGCAACAAGAACTTTTATCCATCTTTGTTATTTCCAATACCTTGCCTAATGTCCAACTCATGGTCACTGTTCATTAATTTTTTTAAAAATTGATTTATTTTGAGACAGAGTACACGTGCACACACACAAGCAAGGTAGGGACAGAGAGAGAAGGAGAGAGAGAATCCCAAGCAGGCTCTATGACAGCAGAGAGCCTGACATGGAGTTCATTCCTAAGAACGATGAGATCACTTCCTAAGCCAAAATCAAGAGTCGGACACTCAACCAACTGAGCCACCCAGGCCCCCCTCATTAAATTTTTGTAAGAGTAAAAAGGGAATAAGATTCTAGGAATAGAATTTATTCTAGGAATATAATTTACCTCAAGAGTTAAAACCATCTTTATAAGATAATGTTTTTGTTTTAGTTTTATTAAACTGAAGTTAGTTAATATACAGTGTAGTTTTGATTGTGGGGGGTAGAACCCAATGATTCATCACTTACATACACACCCAGTGCTCATCCCAACAAATGCCTTCCTCAGTGCCCATCACCCATCCAGTCCATTCCCCACTCCCACCCCCTCCTCCAGCAACCCTGTCTGTTCTCTGTGTTTAAGAGTCTCTTATGGATTGCCTCCCTCTCTGTAAGATAATGTTTAATATGAGTCAATGAACAAACTATATTCCAGACTCTTCTAAAATGTAAAGATTATTTGATCAATACAATCAGGTCTGTCATTGGGTTACCAAAAATGAATAGATCAATTGATTGATCTTTAGGTTTTGATTTACTAACATTTTTGCTTTGGTTTGACATCTGTACCCTATTAAGTCAGTCTTAGGTCAAATGATAACTTCTTTGGAGAAATTTTCTTTCTTAAGCAAGAATACCTCTTTTCCTCTAGATAACAGTCAGACATCATTTTTGAAGGCACTGATTAAAGGTACGAAAATAACATGTTAGTATTAATAAGAACATCTACTACCCAAAATACGACCAAATGAAATAATAAAAACAAATCATATATTTTACTGTATTATAGTTGAATATTGTTCTAATGGTTGTTAAACTTCATGAATCAGAAAAACATGACAGTGAACTTCACGTGTGAAACATCACTGAATGACTGTATGATTTTACTAGCATTTTTTTACTAAAGGCACTACTTTATAGAGTCTGTAATGAGTTGTTCATATTATGGAAATGCCAAAACCTCTTTATGTATAACTCTGATTACCTCTGCATACTACTTTGGTGAGAAACTTTATAGTATTTAAAACCAAAGCATATTTATTTCTAAATCATCTTAACAAAGATTTTTTTATTTGCTTATCTGTTTTTACTTTTGTGTTGAGACAAGTTTAGATTTTGAGTTGCAAAAATTTTATGGAGAGTACCCACCTTCTCCTTATGTTAACATCTTATATAAACACAGAACAATGATCAAACGCAAACCTTAATATTGTAATACTTTTAAGTAAACTATAGAATTTGTTTGAATTTTACTGGTTTTGTCACTAATGTCCTTTTTCTGGTCCAGAATCCCCATTCATGGGTATTCTGGATGGTGGCAATTATTACTCTTTCCTTGCCTTTCAAACCTTGACACTTTTGAAGAGTATTATTCATTTATTTTATAGACTATCCTTCAATTTGGGTTTGTCTGGTATTTCCTCATTATTAGATTGAGGCTACCACAGACTAGAGGTGATGTCCCTTCTCAGTACATCATATGAGGGGAAATAGCATGTCAATATGTATTACTAGTTATGTTAACCATGCTCAGTCAAGTTAAGTTAGTGTTTGTCAGGTTTCTCCACTGTAAAGTTATCATTTTTCTTTTAGCAGTGTAGTTTTAAATCATTTGAGTTTGGAAGACAGTTTGGGGAGTTGTTTTATGTCCCTAGATAACCTAGTAAAGAAAGTGGTTTCGTATTTTTGTCTATTTAGTGCTCAGTTTTTTCATATATAATGTGCGGGATTAGATAAGATCTGATAGGAATCTTTCAACTTTAGTATTCTGTGACTTAATTACTCTGAGAACTGTAAGTGAGTTAAGAGATATTCCATACATATCCTAGTTGTTTGCAAATTAGCCTCAAGTCCTTCTTTGATTTTGATGTGGCTTTGGAGATAAATACGTTGACAACTTCCTGCTTAAAAAGGGTATTATAGGGGCGCCTGGGTGGCGCAGTCGGTTAAGCGTCCGACTTCAGCCAGGTCACGATCTCGCGGTCCGTGAGTTCGAGCCCTGCGTCGGGCTCTGGGCTGATGGCTCAGAGCCTGGAGCCTGTTTCCGATTCTGTGTCTCCCCCTCTCTCTGCCCCTCCCCTGTTCATGCTCTGTCTCTCTCTGTCCCAAAAATAAATAAACGTTAAAAAAAAAAATTAAAAAAAAATGGTATTATATATTGAAAATAACTTAAATTGAGACAGTTTATAAGTTCCTAATGAAAATCTAGATATTTTATTACGTATATTTGAAGTTATTTCTTAGTCTGAAATTTGTCAGTTTAAAACATTTACAGTTTATCTGGCCTCAGAAACCATAACAATAGAAGAATTTTAATTACTGAAATATTCTGTCAGCTTTTTATCTTAATACAAATTCTGGTTTTCACTTTGATAAGTTTCATTCAGTGAAGTCAAGTTATGTAAAAAAAAGTTAATATAATTTTCATTAAGGGAGTTTATGGTATTTTTTACTTGTTGAGTGTCTTCTACCCATTCTCTAAAGTAATATTAAGGTTGTGTGTACCATTACCATTTATGTAAATTCTGTTTGTTTCTTTGACAGTAATTTGACACATATGAGCTATAACTATCCTTTATTTAGAATATCAAAACTCAGCAAAGGCAATATAAAATGTATTTTCTCTTTCTCTTTTTTTTTAAATTGTGGTTTCAGTTAAAATGGCCAAAGATTATGATTTTTCTAACGGCAGTATAGAAGTTAATTTTGGTAAAAATTAACCTTAGGGCCTTACTAAGCAAAAAAAAATTTTTTTTCTTTTAAAATATATAGTGTCTTTTTAATCTGTGTTGCATCAAACTCCTCGTTGTATTTTGAAGGATAAACAAAATGTTGTCACATCCTACTAACGATGGCACTCTTGGGGTGCCTGGGTGGCTCAATTGGTTAAGCATCCGACCTCAGCTCAGGTAATGTTTTGCTGTCTGTCAGGCTCTGTGCTGATAGCTCAGAGCCTGGAGCCTTCTTCAGATTCTGTGTCTCCCTCTCTCTCTCTATCTCAAAAATGAATAAATGTTAAAAAAAAATTTAAGAAAAAGATGGTAGTCTTCTAGTGGCCTATCCCAATATCATGGTTATTGCTTATGTTAGTGAATAAATAAATATGCTACATACAAGTATTTTCCAGCTTTTATAACTGTTATTGCTCAATAAATTCTAGTCATAGTAAACAGTGTATATATATCTGAAAACTTTGAGCCAATCTCTGATTTTTGAAATCCAACTTGGAAGTCTTGAGTAATATACTTTGGTGATCGCCCTATCTCATATCTTGCATATTTCAGACATTTTTAGACCTTATTTTTACTTCATTTTAATTTGGTAGAATTTTTTTAAATCCCTGGGAATTTAAACCTGTATGTGTGTATTTAGGGTAAAAAAATAAAACAGCATAAATTTAGAAATATTTCTTCTCCTTGAGTGTCTGTAGGGAAAGTAGAAGTTTATATGTACTGTCTTTAAATATTAGCACATTTGAGATTTTTGAAATGTTACATTTAGTGAATAGTAGATGATTTGTGACTCATTAAAAAGGAACAACATCAGAATCATATGGGTCCCAGAAGAGGGAGAAATAGGGGTAGAAGGGTTACATGAGCCAATCATAGCAGAAACCTTTCCTAACCTGGGGAAAGACACAGACATCAAAATCCAGGAAGCATAGAGGACTCCCATTAAATTCAACAAAAAATGACCATCAAACAAGGCATATCATACTCAAATTCACAAAATACTCAGGCAAGGAAAGAATCATGAAAGCAGCAAGGGAAAAAAAGTCCTTAACCTACAAGGGAAGACAGATGAGGTTCCCAGCAGAGCTATCCACAAAAACTTGGCAGGTCAGAAAGGAGTGGTAGGATATATTCAATGTGCTGAATCAGAAAAATATGCGGCCAAGAATTCTCTACCCAGCAAGGCTGTCATTCAAAATAGAAAGAGAGATAAAAACTTTCCCAGACAAACAAAAATTAAAGGAGTTTGTGACCACTAAACCAGCCCTGCAAGAAATTTTAAGGGGGACTCTGTGAGGGGAGAAAAGATGAAAATAAAAAGAAAGAGAGAGAGAGAGAGGAGAGAAAGACCAAAAGCAACAAAGTTTAGAAAGAACCAAAGAACACCACCAGAAACTCCAACTCTACAAGCAACATAATGGCAAGAAATTCCTCTTTCAGTACTCACTCTAAACATCAATGGACTCAATGCTCCAATCAAAAGACATAGGGTAGCAGAATGGATAAGAAAACAAGATCCATCTATATATTGTTTACAAGAGACCCACTTTAGACCTAAAGACACCTTCAGATTGAAAGTAAGGGGATAGAGAACCATCTGTCATGCTAATGGTCAACAAGAGAAAGCCAGAGTAGCCATACTTGTATCAGACAATCAAGACTTTAAAATAAAGACTGTATCAAGAGATGGAGAAGGGCATTATATCATAATCCAGGGGTCTATCCATCAAGAAGACCTAACATTTGAAAACATTTATGCACCAATTGTGGAAGCACCCAACATATAAATCAATTAATCACAAACATAAAGAAACTCATCGATAGAAATACCAGACTTCAACACCCTGCGCACAGCAATGGACAGATCATGTAATCAAAAAACCAACAAGGAAACAATGGCTTTGAATGACACACTGGACCAGATGGACATAACAGATATATTCAGAACATTTCATCCTAAAGCAGCAGTACACACATTCTTCTCCAGTGCACATGGAATGTTCTCCACAATAGGCCACATACTGGGACACAAATCAGCCCTCAACAACTACAAAAAGATCGAGATCATACTGTGCATATTTTCAGACCACAACGCTATGAAACTCAAAATCAACCACATAGAAAAAATTTGGGAAGGTAACAAATACTTGGAGACTGAAGAACATCCTACTAAAGAATTAATGGGCTAACCAAGAAGTTAAAGAGGAAATTAAAAAGTACATGGAAACCAATGAAAATAACACCACAGCTCAAAACCTCTGGGATGCAGCAAAGGCGGTCATAAGATGAAAGTCTATAGCAATCTAGGCCTTCCTAAAGAAGGAACAAAGACCTCAGATACACAACTTAACCTTACCCCTTAAAGAGCTGGAAAATAAAAGCAAATAAAACCAAAAATCAGCAGAAGACAGGAAGTAATAAAGATTAGAGCAGAAATTAATGCTATCAAAACAACAACAACAAAACAGTAGAACAGATCAATGAAACCAGAAGCTGGTTCTTTGAAAGAATTAACAAAATTGATAAACAAACAACTAGCCAGTTTGATCAAAAAGAAAAAGGAAAGGACCCACATAATAAAATCAAGAACAAGGGGCACCTGGGTGGCTCAGTCGGTTAAGTGGCTGACTTCAGCTCAGGTCATAATCTCGTGGTCCGTGAGTTGGAGCCCCGCATCGAGCTCTGTGCTGACATCTCAGAGCCTGGAGCCTGTTTCAAATTCTGTGTCTCCCTCTCTCTGACCCTCCCCTGTTCATGCTCTGTCTCTCCCTGTCTCAAAAAAAAAAAAAAAAAAAAAAAAAAAAAAAAAAAAAAAAAAAAAA
>NW_024423169.1:0-7131 GCF_014898765.1 Herpailurus yagouaroundi
CCATTTTATTGGCATATAATTGCTCATAATATTCTCTTGTTATTGTTTTTATTTCTGTTGTGTTGGTTGTGATTTCTCCTCTTTCATTCTTGATTTTATTTATTTGGGTCCTTTCCTTTTTCTTCTTGATCAAACTGTCTAGTGGTTTATCAATTTTGTTAATTTTTTCAATGAACCAGCTTCTGGCTTCATTGATCTGTTCTACTGTTTTTGTTTTTGTTTTTGTTTTTTTTGTTTTTTTTTTTTGCTGTTCTTTTTCCAGTTCCTTAAGGCATAAGGTTAGGTTGTGCATCTGAGATCTTCCTTCTTTAGGAAGGCCTGGATTGCTCTTTCTTTTTGGGTGAAATCCTTCGTTTTGTCATTTTGAAGGGAGAAAAGGAATTAATGAGGTAGAAAAATTGAAATTAAAAAAAATAAAAAATATAAAAATTAAAAACACACACACACACGAAAATCGGATAGATAATGCTAGATCCTAGGTGTGTTTTTGTCTGGGTGTAGAAAGTGGTTTGAAAGATTAGAGAAACAAAAAAAAAGGGGGGGAGAGAAAAAAGAAAATAGTTTGAGAATTTGAAAAATAAATACACTAAAGTAGACTAAAATACACAGAAGTAGAGAATATAGTAGAAAAAAATTATAGTAAAATATTTTAAATAAAAATTAATAAGAAATATGAATTTCTTCATTTTATGTTTTTAAGAAAAAAGAAAAAAATGAAAAAGAGAAAAAAGAAAAAAAGAAAGACAAAAGAAAGAAATAATTTGAAAATTTGAAAAAGTGAATACACTGTAGAAGACTGAAATAAAATGATGGGAGTAAGATAGAATTTGAAAAAAATTACATAAAAGCAAAGAAATGTAGTAATAAAAATTAAAAAAAATATTTTTGATAGACATTGAAAGTAAAAATGAAGTTTTTCTGCATGCAAGAAAAAGAAAATAAATGAAAGAAAAAGAGAAAAGAAAAAAAGGAAATTGTTTGAAAACTTGAAAAGGTGAGTACACTGAAGTAGTCTAAAATAAAACGATGGAATAAAGTAGAATTTGAAAAAATTTACGCAAAAGTAAAAAATATAGTAATAAAAATTAAAGACAGATATTTTTAATAAAAATTGAAAATAAAAATGAGTTTTTTTCTCTTTCTGTATTCAAGAAAAAGAATTATAAAAGATAATAAGTAAAAAGGGAGAGAAAAAAAATTGAATAGATGAACCTGCTAACAAATTGAAGTAGGACTGGAATTGCTTCGTTTTCCCCTAGAGGTCAGTATGTAGGTCTTTATAGTCCATAAATTTAGCTGGCAGTGAGGTTTGTGTTCTTGAAGAGCATAGTTGGCCCAGTTGGGCAGGGCTCGGTGTAACAGCTCCGCTCTCCCCTAGATGGCGCTGCTAGCCTACTGGGGTGGATTGTTGCAGTGGTCGTTGGTGCGCATGCGCGGGAGTGGTGAAAAAATGGCACCACCCAGCCACCCAGTCTGTTCTCCTGGATCCCCAGTCCTGTACCGGTCCTCCGTCTTCAGGTCTCGTCCATTCCCGGCTTTTCCACTCTCCTTGACCAGGCCCCAGGTAGTACCTCTTTCCCAAGTTTTGTCTCAGATGCGGCTGTTTTCCCCGGCCCCTTAATTCCAAAGGACTGCGGCTTTGACCCACTCCACCCCTCTGCAGGAGGGTCTCATCCAGCAGTGGCTGAATGAGCAATGGCTGAATGTCGGCTGCACCCAGGAACACCCGCTGGACCCTGCTGTTGCAGGTGCCCCTAGACTGCTGCCAGGTGCCAGCCCGCCCCCTCAAAAAATTGTGAGACAGTGTAGCCTCAACGTTTCAGGGTACATGGAAAATTGCAACACACATCTGGCACCAGGCTTCACCCTCAACAACCTGGCCCCAGCACCAGCAAATGTGGCTGCCTTCCAGGGTCTGCTGGGACCAGGTGTCTTAAATAGTCTCTACCAAGTGTCCTTCCAGCAGTTGAACCGTTTTTCCCCGTGTGGCCAGAGAACCTCCAGGACCCCACTCTGTTCCTGGGGATTCACCTTTCCCACCAGAGCACCGCCAGGTATTGAGCTGCGGGGTTGCAGCCTTTGAGCTCCCCTTGTTTACAGTCTTAATGGAATTTAAACCCTCTCTTTTCTCCCTTTTTAGTTTAGTCCCTGAGGCTGTTTCCAATTTTCCACTTTCTCTCCAGCTGCTTTTGGGGAGAGGTACTTTTCCTGTATTCTCCCCCCCGCTGCCCCCACTCTCTGTTTCGGGGCTTCTTGCTCCCCAAGTTCAGATCTTTGTGTCGTGTACCTGCAGAATTCTGTGGTTCGGGTGTGCAGATTGTTGTGTTAATCTTCCAATCGGTTTTCTAGGTGTGTAGGATGGTTTAGTGTTGGTCTGGCTATATTTCATGGATGTGAGACACACAAAAAGCTTCCATGTTGTTCCACTATCTTGGCTCCCTCCCCCCATTAGTTTTTTTTAAAGAATTCTCTAAAATTTTCTACCTGTAGGATCATGTTGTTTACAAATCAAGACAGTTTTATTTCTTCCATTCTGTGCTAGATGCTTATTTCTGATTCTTGCCTTTTTGCACTAGTATGTTATTAAATAAGAGTGACAATAACAGAAATTGCTGTCTTATTCCTAAGCTTAATGAAAAAACATTTACTCATTAAGCATTAAATATAATGTTGGTTGTAGGTTTTTCATACTTATTCTTTATCAGATTAGGAAATTTTCTTCGATTCCTAGATTTTTTGAGAGATTTTTAATATCACAAGTGGGTGTTAGATATGTTAAAACATTTTGTCTATTTATTGAGATAACCCTAGGGGGTTTGTCTCTTAATATATGAATATTATATTCTATTAATTGATTTTTATTTTTTATTTAAAAAATTTTTAACGTGTTCATTTTATTTTTGGGAAAGAAAGACGAAGTGTGAGCAGGGGAGGGACAGAGAGAAAGGGAGGCACAAAATCTGAAGCGGCTCCAGTCTCCAAGCTGTCAACACAGCCTGATGAAGTGCTCGAACTCATGAACTGCAAGGTCATGACCTGAAGTCAAATGCTTAACCAACTAAGCCACCCCTCTATTGATTGATTTTTAAACATTGCGCTAATCTTGTATTCCTGAGATAAATTAGACTTGGTCATGATGTATATTTTTATACACTATTTGTGTATTGCAAATATTTTGATTTTTTGTCAATATTAGTGAGAAACATTGATACTATTTTTCTTCTGTTGTCATATATTTATCTTGCTTTAGTACTGGGCTAATGTTGGTCTCACAGAATGAGTTGAGAAGCATTTTGGAGTGTGAATTTTGTACGAGTTTGGGGATAATTTATTTCTGTTATTTTAGGTGTATGATAGAATTTATCTGTAAAATTAATTGTGCCTGAGTTTTTCTTTGTTGGATATATTTTAAGTACCAGCTTACCTTCTTTACTTGCAATAGGTTCATTCAGATTTTTCATTTATTCTTTTATTTATTGAAATAATTTATTTCCTTCTAGGACTTTGTATATTTCATTTAAGTTTTCTCCTTTTTGAGCATTAAGTTGTTCATATTTCTTTTTTTTTCAAAGTTTTTTTATTTATTTTTGGGACAGAGAGAGACAGAGCATGAACGGGGGAGGGGCAGAGAGAGAGGGAGACACAGAATCGGAAACAGGCTCCAGGCTCTGAGCCATCAGCCCAGAGCCTGACGCGGGGCTCGAACTCACGGACCGCGAGATCGTGACCTGGCTGAAGTCGGACGCTTAACCGACTGCGCCACCCAGGTGCCCCTGTTCATATTTCTTTATAATCCTTTTCATTTTTGTAAGATTCATAGTTATATATACCCTTTTCCATTTCTGATTTTAATAATTTGTGTCTCTCTCTCTCTCTCTTTTTTTTGGCCCATCTCAACAAAGTTTTATCATTCTTTTAAAATTTTC
This sequence comes from Herpailurus yagouaroundi, assembly GCF_014898765.1. NCBI lineage: Eukaryota > Metazoa > Chordata > Mammalia > Carnivora > Felidae > Herpailurus > Herpailurus yagouaroundi. The sequence continues at coordinate 3,927 of NW_024423169.1, forward strand.
CCAAGAACCAGCTTTCAGTTTCATTGATTTCCTGTAACGATTTTTTTCTCTATTTCACTAATTTCTGTGCTAGTATTTATTATTTCTTTCGTTCCACTTCCTTTGAGTTTTTTTTCCCTTTACTATCTTCTTAAAGGTAGAAAGTTATTGATTTAAAGTTATCTTTTCTAATATAGGCATTTAAATCTAAAAATTTCCCCTAAATACACCATTAGCTACATTACTGATTTTTTTATATATGTGAAATTTCATTTTGACTGAGTTCAAAATATTGTCTTATTTTTCTTGTTATGAATTCTTCTTTGAGCCATAGGTTACTGAGAAGTGTATAATTTATTTTCCAAAGTTTGGAATTTCTCTCTCTCTCTCTCTTGTTTTTTTTTTTGTGTGTTTGTTATTGGTTTCTAATTTAACTTCTTTGTGTTTAAGAACATATTCATTTTCATCCTTTTGAAGTTACTGATTTCTATGGAATGACCTAGCATATGATTTATCATAGAGGATTTTACATTTACTCTCAAAAGGAATGTATATCCTGTTACTGGATACATTTTCCTATAAATTTCAGTTAGATTTAGACCTTGTTGTGGGGAGAGCTGGAGATCATTTTTTTCCTTGTTTTTGAAGCATAATTTTGCTAGTTATAAAATTATTGGTTGACATCTTAATTTTCTTTATCTGTATTGATATTTCATCTCATTGCTTTCTGGCCTCCAATTCTAATGAGAAGTCAGCTATTAATTTTGTTACATTCTTCTTTCACTTTCTGGGTAGCTTTTAGTTTCATTCTTTTGAAGATTCTCCTTTTGGTTTTGGCTTTCAACATTTAACTCTTGTGATGTGTCTACATGTAAATCTCTTTGTATTTTTGTGGAGTTTGAGGATCTTAGTGGGTATATGGATGAATGTTTGTTTATCAAATTTGGCATGTTTTTAGCTATTATTTCTTCAAGTAATTCTGCCAGAGAAAATCAGAGCAAGTTTTATTTAGATGGTGGTTAAAATATGCATTAAGTCAAAATATAATATATTGGGTGCTTGAAAATACTTATTAATGAAGTGTGTTAACCTTACTATGAGAAATCTAATGATGTATTTAGGAAAACAAGTAACTGGAATCTATATTACAAATAAAATTCAACAAGAGAACACACTGAATAAAAGTGCATTAGATCAAAAGAAGAAATCTTTAATGAGGCAGACTTTTAATAGGAATGACATTAGAATGCTTACATTTAAAATATCCATTCAATTTAGGACATTTTGTGATTGTCAAACTTATTAAATATGTTTATTCAGGCTTATAATAAGCTTAATGGTTATAGGATATTTTATTTAAAATATTAGCTCTAATGATGGATGTGTAATCCAAACACTACTTGAAGATTTCTATTTACTTTTCCTATTGTAGATTAGAATATATCATAATCTGAACATTCACTTGTATATCATTATACATCTATATAAATTAAAATTTTATTTAAAAGGAGCTTCCAGTGTTGATAACATACAGATACATGAAGTCCTGACTAGGAGAAAAATTAAATGTTTGCAGAGTCTATTCACAATAAGGGAGAAATCATTTTTACACACATTAGTGGTAATTATGTATAATCAATTCAGATAACCATATTCTTAATTTAAATTTCACTTATCACAACATTCTTCTTGATTTTGTTATCCTGAAATGTGATTTGATAATTGGCTATTTGAGGAATGAGGGGGTTTTGTTTTTTGTTTTTTGTTTTTTTGTTTTTTTTTTTGTTTTTTTTTTTGTTTTTTACCATAGAACAGAGATAACAAACCTTCCCATTCTCTCCCTCAAATACCACACAGTCCTATATAATTTTTTTTTTCAGAGAAAAGAAAATCTGTCAAAAGGAAGGTATTGGTTAAAAAACCTACAAATCCACTTTTAAAATGGAATCACTTTCACACATAACCTTCAACTTTAAGTCAAATTTTACAAAATCATTATGCCCCATTTAACATCTTCCCATACTTTTGAAAGTTAAAATAATAATTCCATGACTATGATTACTCCATGGCTGATATGTGGTCTTGAAACAACATAACATTATAATATATCAGTGTTTCAAAAAAGGACAAAATATTGGTTTGAAATTAGTACTAACTGTTCCAGTTGTCAATGTAATATCCCTCATACACTTTTTTTTGCAGTAAATGGTAGTTTTATTAATATGAATACATGCATAATTATTAACATTTTAAATAATTAGGCATGGTAGGAATATAAAACATTACTCTAAGTTGTATACATGTTAATTTAAAAAATTAAATAAAAAGTCTTACTGATGTTGATGATTATTGTACTGTCCACTCTAGATTTTCAGAATGATGAAATTGGACTCATCCCTGATGTAATAAATTTACCAAAATTTTATGATTAATGTCTGTCTTAAGAAAATAGTGCTGATCATAAATCAACGTACATCTTAATGAAATAAACAGAGGAAGGGAGACAGCTTCAGGTATACAATTTGAGCTAAATGACATTCTACTTGACTAAAAAGTTATAAAGGATAGCTTCAAACATTCCATAGAAAAATTGTCCAGATATGTATTGAAAATCTTCCCCAAAATACTTAGTCCTGAGGCAAGTGGATGCTTTGAACACAGATATCCATCAGTTCCACTGGGCAGGTTAATTTGTTTAGATGTTTACAGATGTCAAGAACATGTTCTTAGTCCCAGATCTTTCACAATGTATCTTCAAGAGAAAGTCAAAGAAAGTATTTAGAAGGTATTTTCAGATCCATAATTTTCCATAAAGACTCTAGCACTTTGCAAGTGTTCTACAACCAATGGTATTGAAAAATACACGTAGTAGAAATCATAGGTCTTCAATTAAATTAACAGCCCCATCATGAAATTCTGCTCCATAATTAATGGCCAAGATGTATAAGAGTTTGATGAAGCCAAATTAATTATTATCAACAATACATAAATCATGAGATCTAGTATTAAAATCAAATCACTTCATGAATCTTGTCTTTAAAAAATACATTTAGCTCTTGGAAAGAATGAACAAAATTGATAAACCACTAGACAGTTTGATCAAAAAGAAAAGGAAAGGACCCAAATAAATAAAATCAAGAATGAAAGGAAGAGATCACAACCAACACAGCAGAAATAATAACAATAACAAGAGAATATTATGAGCAATTATATGCCAATAAAATGG
>NW_024423170.1:0-7131 GCF_014898765.1 Herpailurus yagouaroundi
CCATTTTATTGGCATATAATTGCTCATAATATTCTCTTGTTATTGTTATTATTTCTGCTGTGTTGGTTGTGATCTCTTCCTTTCATTCTTGATTTTATTTATTTGGGTCCTTTCCTTTTCTTTTTGATCAAACTGTCTAGTGGTTTATCAATTTTGTTCATTCTTTCCAAGAGCTAAATGTATTTTTTAAAGACAAGATTCATGAAGTGATTTGATTTTAATACTAGATCTCATGATTTATGTATTGTTGATAATAATTAATTTGGCTTCATCAAACTCTTATACATCTTGGCCATTAATTATGGAGCAGAATTTCATGATGGGGCTGTTAATTTAATTGAAGACCTATGATTTCTACTACGTGTATTTTTCAATACCATTGGTTGTAGAACACTTGCAAAGTGCTAGAGTCTTTATGGAAAATTATGGATCTGAAAATACCTTCTAAATACTTTCTTTGACTTTCTCTTGAAGATACATTGTGAAAGATCTGGGACTAAGAACATGTTCTTGACATCTGTAAACATCTAAACAAATTAACCTGCCCAGTGGAACTGATGGATATCTGTGTTCAAAGCATCCACTTGCCTCAGGACTAAGTATTTTGGGGAAGATTTTCAATACATATCTGGACAATTTTTCTATGGAATGTTTGAAGCTATCCTTTATAACTTTTTAGTCAAGTAGAATGTCATTTAGCTCAAATTGTATACCTGAAGCTGTCTCCCTTCCTCTGTTTATTTCATTAAGATGTACGTTGATTTATGATCAGCACTATTTTCTTAAGACAGACATTAATCATAAAATTTTGGTAAATTTATTACATCAGGGATGAGTCCAATTTCATCATTCTGAAAATCTAGAGTGGACAGTACAATAATCATCAACATCAGTAAGACTTTTTATTTAATTTTTTAAATTAACATGTATACAACTTAGAGTAATGTTTTATATTCCTACCATGCCTAATTATTTAAAATGTTAATAATTATGCATGTATTCATATTAATAAAACTACCATTTACTGCAAAAAAAAGTGTATGAGGGATATTACATTGACAACTGGAACAGTTAGTACTAATTTCAAACCAATATTTTGTCCTTTTTTGAAACACTGATATATTATAATGTTATGTTGTTTCAAGACCACATATCAGCCATGGAGTAATCATAGTCATGGAATTATTATTTTAACTTTCAAAAGTATGGGAAGATGTTAAATGGGGCATAATGATTTTGTAAAATTTGACTTAAAGTTGAAGGTTATGTGTGAAAGTGATTCCATTTTAAAAGTGGATTTGTAGGTTTTTTAACCAATACCTTCCTTTTGACAGATTTTCTTTTCTCTGAAAAAAAAAATTATATAGGACTGTGTGGTATTTGAGGGAGAGAATGGGAAGGTTTGTTATCTCTGTTCTATGGTAAAAAACAAAAAAAAAAACAAAAAAAAAAACAAAAAAACAAAAAACAAAAAACAAAACCCCCTCATTCCTCAAATAGCCAATTATCAAATCACATTTCAGGATAACAAAATCAAGAAGAATGTTGTGATAAGTGAAATTTAAATTAAGAATATGGTTATCTGAATTGATTATACATAATTACCACTAATGTGTGTAAAAATGATTTCTCCCTTATTGTGAATAGACTCTGCAAACATTTAATTTTTCTCCTAGTCAGGACTTCATGTATCTGTATGTTATCAACACTGGAAGCTCCTTTTAAATAAAATTTTAATTTATATAGATGTATAATGATATACAAGTGAATGTTCAGATTATGATATATTCTAATCTACAATAGGAAAAGTAAATAGAAATCTTCAAGTAGTGTTTGGATTACACATCCATCATTAGAGCTAATATTTTAAATAAAATATCCTATAACCATTAAGCTTATTATAAGCCTGAATAAACATATTTAATAAGTTTGACAATCACAAAATGTCCTAAATTGAATGGATATTTTAAATGTAAGCATTCTAATGTCATTCCTATTAAAAGTCTGCCTCATTAAAGATTTCTTCTTTTGATCTAATGCACTTTTATTCAGTGTGTTCTCTTGTTGAATTTTATTTGTAATATAGATTCCAGTTACTTGTTTTCCTAAATACATCATTAGATTTCTCATAGTAAGGTTAACACACTTCATTAATAAGTATTTTCAAGCACCCAATATATTATATTTTGACTTAATGCATATTTTAACCACCATCTAAATAAAACTTGCTCTGATTTTCTCTGGCAGAATTACTTGAAGAAATAATAGCTAAAAACATGCCAAATTTGATAAACAAACATTCATCCATATACCCACTAAGATCCTCAAACTCCACAAAAATACAAAGAGATTTACATGTAGACACATCACAAGAGTTAAATGTTGAAAGCCAAAACCAAAAGGAGAATCTTCAAAAGAATGAAACTAAAAGCTACCCAGAAAGTGAAAGAAGAATGTAACAAAATTAATAGCTGACTTCTCATTAGAATTGGAGGCCAGAAAGCAATGAGATGAAATATCAATACAGATAAAGAAAATTAAGATGTCAACCAATAATTTTATAACTAGCAAAATTATGCTTCAAAAACAAGGAAAAAAATGATCTCCAGCTCTCCCCACAACAAGGTCTAAATCTAACTGAAATTTATAGGAAAATGTATCCAGTAACAGGATATACATTCCTTTTGAGAGTAAATGTAAAATCCTCTATGATAAATCATATGCTAGGTCATTCCATAGAAATCAGTAACTTCAAAAGGATGAAAATGAATATGTTCTTAAACACAAAGAAGTTAAATTAGAAACCAATAACAAACACACAAAAAAAAAAACAAGAGAGAGAGAGAGAGAAATTCCAAACTTTGGAAAATAAATTATACACTTCTCAGTAACCTATGGCTCAAAGAAGAATTCATAACAAGAAAAATAAGACAATATTTTGAACTCAGTCAAAATGAAATTTCACATATATAAAAAAATCAGTAATGTAGCTAATGGTGTATTTAGGGGAAATTTTTAGATTTAAATGCCTATATTAGAAAAGATAACTTTAAATCAATAACTTTCTACCTTTAAGAAGATAGTAAAGGGAAAAAAAACTCAAAGGAAGTGGAACGAAAGAAATAATAAATACTAGCACAGAAATTAGTGAAATAGAGAAAAAAATCGTTACAGGAAATCAATGAAACTGAAAGCTGGTTCTTGGGAAAATTTTAAAAGAATGATAAAACTTTGTTGAGATGGGCCAAAAAAAAGAGAGAGAGAGAGAGACACAAATTATTAAAATCAGAAATGGAAAAGGGTATATATAACTATGAATCTTACAAAAATGAAAAGGATTATAAAGAAATATGAACAGGGGCACCTGGGTGGCGCAGTCGGTTAAGCGTCCGACTTCAGCCAGGTCACGATCTCGCGGTCCGTGAGTTCGAGCCCCGCGTCAGGCTCTGGGCTGATGGCTCAGAGCCTGGAGCCTGTTTCCTATTCTGTGTCTCCCTCTCTCTCTGCCCCTCCCCCGTTCATGCTCTGTCTCTCTCTGTCCCAAAAATAAATAAAAAAACTTTGAAAAAAAAAGAAATATGAACAACTTAATGCTCAAAAAGGAGAAAACTTAAATGAAATATACAAAGTCCTAGAAGGAAATAAATTATTTCAATAAATAAAAGAATAAATGAAAAATCTGAATGAACCTATTGCAAGTAAAGAAGGTAAGCTGGTACTTAAAATATATCCAACAAAGAAAAACTCAGGCACAATTAATTTTACAGATAAATTCTATCATACACCTAAAATAACAGAAATAAATTATCCCCAAACTCGTACAAAATTCACACTCCAAAATGCTTCTCAACTCATTCTGTGAGACCAACATTAGCCCAGTACTAAAGCAAGATAAATATATGACAACAGAAGAAAAATAGTATCAATGTTTCTCACTAATATTGACAAAAAATCAAAATATTTGCAATACACAAATAGTGTATAAAAATATACATCATGACCAAGTCTAATTTATCTCAGGAATACAAGATTAGCGCAATGTTTAAAAATCAATCAATAGAGGGGTGGCTTAGTTGGTTAAGCATTTGACTTCAGGTCATGACCTTGCAGTTCATGAGTTCGAGCACTTCATCAGGCTGTGTTGACAGCTTGGAGACTGGAGCCGCTTCAGATTTTGTGCCTCCCTTTCTCTCTGTCCCTCCCCTGCTCACACTTCGTCTTTCTTTCCCAAAAATAAAATGAACACGTTAAAAATTTTTTAAATAAAAAATAAAAATCAATTAATAGAATATAATATTCATATATTAAGAGACAAACCCCCTAGGGTTATCTCAATAAATAGACAAAATGTTTTAACATATCTAACACCCACTTGTGATATTAAAAATCTCTCAAAAAATCTAGGAATCGAAGAAAATTTCCTAATCTGATAAAGAATAAGTATGAAAAACCTACAACCAACATTATATTTAATGCTTAATGAGTAAATGTTTTTTCATTAAGCTTAGGAATAAGACAGCAATTTCTGTTATTGTCACTCTTATTTAATAACATACTAGTGCAAAAAGGCAAGAATCAGAAATAAGCATCTAGCACAGAATGGAAGAAATAAAACTGTCTTGATTTGTAAACAACATGATCCTACAGGTAGAAAATTTTAGAGAATTCTTTAAAAAAAACTAATGGGGGGAGGGAGCCAAGATAGTGGAACAACATGGAAGCTTTTTGTGTGTCTCACATCCATGAAATATAGCCAGACCAACACTAAACCATCCTACACACCTAGAAAACCGATTGGAAGATTAACACAACAATCTGCACACCCGAACCACAGAATTCTGCAGGTACACGACACAAAGATCTGAACTTGGGGAGCAAGAAGCCCCGAAACAGAGAGTGGGGGCAGCGGGGGGGAGAATACAGGAAAAGTACCTCTCCCCAAAAGCAGCTGGAGAGAAAGTGGAAAATTGGAAACAGCCTCAGGGACTAAACTAAAAAGGGAGAAAAGAGAGGGTTTAAATTCCATTAAGACTGTAAACAAGGGGAGCTCAAAGGCTGCAACCCCGCAGCTCAATACCTGGCGGTGCTCTGGTGGGAAAGGTGAATCCCCAGGAACAGAGTGGGGTCCTGGAGGTTCTCTGGCCACACGGGGAAAAACGGTTCAACTGCTGGAAGGACACTTGGTAGAGACTATTTAAGACACCTGGTCCCAGCAGACCCTGGAAGGCAGCCACATTTGCTGGTGCTGGGGCCAGGTTGTTGAGGGTGAAGCCTGGTGCCAGATGTGTGTTGCAATTTTCCATGTACCCTGAAACGTTGAGGCTACACTGTCTCACAATTTTTTGAGGGGGCGGGCTGGCACCTGGCAGCAGTCTAGGGGCACCTGCAACAGCAGGGTCCAGCGGGTGTTCCTGGGTGCAGCCGACATTCAGCCATTGCTCATTCAGCCACTGCTGGATGAGACCCTCCTGCAGAGGGGTGGAGTGGGTCAAAGCCGCAGTCCTTTGGAATTAAGGGGCCGGGGAAAACAGCCGCATCTGAGACAAAACTTGGGAAAGAGGTACTACCTGGGGCCTGGTCAAGGAGAGTGGAAAAGCCGGGAATGGACGAGACCTGAAGACGGAGGACCGGTACAGGACTGGGGATCCAGGAGAACAGACTGGGTGGCTGGGTGGTGCCATTTTTTCACCACTCCCGCGCATGCGCACCAACGACCACTGCAACAATCCACCCCAGTAGGCTAGCAGCGCCATCTAGGGGAGAGCGGAGCTGTTACACCGAGCCCTGCCCAACTGGGCCAACTATGCTCTTCAAGAACACAAACCTCACTGCCAGCTAAATTTATGGACTATAAAGACCTACATACTGACCTCTAGGGGAAAACGAAGCAATTCCAGTCCTACTTCAATTTGTTAGCAGGTTCATCTATTCAATTTTTTTTCTCTCCCTTTTTACTTATTATCTTTTATAATTCTTTTTCTTGAATACAGAAAGAGAAAAAAACTCATTTTTATTTTCAATTTTTATTAAAAATATCTGTCTTTAATTTTTATTACTATATTTTTTACTTTTGCGTAAATTTTTTCAAATTCTACTTTATTCCATCGTTTTATTTTAGACTACTTCAGTGTACTCACCTTTTCAAGTTTTCAAACAATTTCCTTTTTTTCTTTTCTCTTTTTCTTTCATTTATTTTCTTTTTCTTGCATGCAGAAAAACTTCATTTTTACTTTCAATGTCTATCAAAAATATTTTTTTTAATTTTTATTACTACATTTCTTTGCTTTTATGTAATTTTTTTCAAATTCTATCTTACTCCCATCATTTTATTTCAGTCTTCTACAGTGTATTCACTTTTTCAAATTTTCAAATTATTTCTTTCTTTTGTCTTTCTTTTTTTCTTTTTTCTCTTTTTCATTTTTTTCTTTTTTCTTAAAAACATAAAATGAAGAAATTCATATTTCTTATTAATTTTTATTTAAAATATTTTACTATAATTTTTTTCTACTATATTCTCTACTTCTGTGTATTTTAGTCTACTTTAGTGTATTTATTTTTCAAATTCTCAAACTATTTTCTTTTTTCTCTCCCCCCCTTTTTTTTTGTTTCTCTAATCTTTCAAACCACTTTCTACACCCAGACAAAAACACACCTAGGATCTAGCATTATCTATCCGATTTTCGTGTGTGTGTGTGTTTTTAATTTTTATATTTTTTATTTTTTTTAATTTCAATTTTTCTACCTCATTAATTCCTTTTCTCCCTTCAAAATGACAAAACGAAGGATTTCACCCAAAAAGAAAGAGCAATCCAGGCCTTCCTAAAGAAGGAAGATCTCAGATGCACAACCTAACCTTATGCCTTAAGGAACTGGAAAAAGAACAGCAAAAAAAAAAAACAAAAAAAACAAAAACAAAAACAAAAACAGTAGAACAGATCAATGAAGCCAGAAGCTGGTTCATTGAAAAAATTAACAAAATTGATAAACCACTAGACAGTTTGATCAAGAAGAAAAAGGAAAGGACCCAAATAAATAAAATCAAGAATGAAAGAGGAGAAATCACAACCAACACAACAGAAATAAAAACAATAACAAGAGAATATTATGAGCAATTATATGCCAATAAAATGG
>NW_024423171.1:0-45741 GCF_014898765.1 Herpailurus yagouaroundi
AATGAAATTTTATTATATTATATATATAAATCTCTGTGTGTGCTTGTATATATACATATATATACACAAATATATGTACATATATACACAAATATATACATATACATATACATATATATATATTTTTTACATTATCTCTTAGAAAATGGATCACTCTGCAGCATTTACAAAGTGTGATCAAGTAAAGGAGACAAAAACCTGAGTTGAGAATCACAGTAAATATTGCCTAAATGCCAAAGTCTAATAGGAGGATAACATTTAATATTTTCTTTTGTTGTTGGAGAGGAGAAAGAATTTTTGATCAGAAAATTATCAGAATCACCTGGAACATTCCTTTTTCCTTTTCCTTTCCTTTCTTTTTCTCTTTTATTTTCTTTTTTCATAACCTGGATATAACATAAAGGTTGTGACTAACTATATCTGGGAGGTTTCTCAGAATGTCCAGTCTTGGAAACCCTGCATTAGGCCACACACTCTCTTCAAACCAGGAATTGGACCTGGTCTCCTGGTCCACAGGTAGAGCCTGTGCCTAATTCAGGACATAATTTGAGGTAAGAACTTACTAAGAGTCGAATGAATGGGAGTACTCTCCACTCTCAAAGCAAGTGACATTGCACTAATTGTGTGAATATTTTCTGTCCTTAATCTTTACTTTCTTACCTATTATATCCCCAGTGTTGTGTACATGGCCTACAATAAAGAAAAAGCTAATGATTATTTGTTTAATGACTAGAATGCCTTAAAATGCTAATGCTCCTGTGTGAGAACAGAGACACAGAACCTGTAAAATCCATAATAAAACTCTATGTATTTAAGATACCATGTTTGTCCACTCGTAGGGATGGTTTTTAGCAACCTGAGTCCTTTCTCCTAACAGATTTATCCTCACCCTGATTTTCCATAACAGTATAATGTTCCTTAATGCAGGAGCTGGACAGACTTTGGAATCTAGTAACCCACACCCAAAATATTGTTAGCAGTTAGAGAAACACAATTATAAAATTGGATTTCAGTCTTCTAGGTTTTATTTTTATACACTCCTATTTCATGTTATGATGTGCTAAAATAAAACAATACAGTACCTTATTACATTTGCTTGTAGCAGAAAGGGATGAGTCCTGTCAGATTTTTTTTTCACCCATGCATTGTTATCTGTAATGTGGTCAGGTGTTTAATATCTCAGATACAGAGAAGCTGGATGTAAATATGGATCATTTTGTGACTGTGAGCCCAATACTTAATGGTTCCAAATGTCTTTATTTGACACATTATGTAATTGTATACCTTCTTATTCAAAATTAAACTCAGGATCACCTCCATAATCAATAAATGAATCTTTGTCCCATTTGAATTGGTATCAGCTGACAGTGTTCATGCATGTTTGTTTATTTATATAGTGCTCTCTAAATGTAGTTTCATTTCCTTTAAAAAGCGGTCAAGGAATTCCAAAGTTCCACTTTGGAAACATAGACCAAGTTCTTAAAGGCTGGATATGAAAGTTTTTGAAATATAGGGAACTTCAGAGTAAGCGATATCCCATTCATATACAAGGGCATACAACTTTTCAGGGAAGGGATGGTTACTGAGGAAGAGATTATATGGGAAAGGAGTCTGATCCTGAAGCTGACTGGTGAGCATTATAGCCTAGATATCAAAAGCAAAGTGACTGGCCAGAAACCATGAGACATGATGTTGACAAGGCTATAAGAAAACGTCAGGAGAACTGGAACATCTCCTCCTTGTTTTCTAGTGACTATGTTGTAGAGGTCCAAGGAAGGAGGATTCTAATTCAGGCATTGTCCGTCCTTCTGCCTCTTACCCTAAAAACCTGTGTTATTTTTTAGGACTTATATTCCCCAATGCTCTTTCTCATGCATTATTGTCCAGTATGACTGGCTGACTTATAATTATCCTTAAAGCACCACCTACCAGTGAGAAGCTGCTCAAGCTATACCTCTTGCGGTTTTCTTTGCACTTACTTTACATCGTTTTGGCTTTTTTTGTTTAGTTATTTTATTGACATATGTATGACCCACAGTGTTACATTAGTTTCAGGTGCACAGCATAGTGATTGGATGAGTCTATGTGTTATGCTACGCTCACCACAATTGTAGCTACCATCTGTCCCCATACACTATTACAAGGCCATTGACTATATTCCCTATGCTGTACCTTTTATTCCTGTGACTTACTCATCCTGTAACTGTAAGCCTGCCCCTCTGGATCCCATTTGGTCCATCTTCCCACCCTCCTCCATGTCAAGCCGTACATTTCATCCCAAAGGCCTTTTGGCCCAAATCTTTAATCCACAACTCAGTTTTGAGATACTTGTGGAAGCACGACCTCTTCTGGGGTTTCCCTAACATCCTGGTGGAGTTACAATCTTCTGCCCTGTGTTTCACAGCTACTTATGTATACTTATAATAATCATATAATATAAATCATATAATATATAACATAATATATATACTATAATAACCATATAATAATATGTAATATATACTTATAATAATCATTCTCAACTCTCCCCCCAAACTGGAATCATGTAAGGAGTCTGGGCCCACACGCAAAGCTTCTGTATTAGTTAGGCTGAGTTGCTGCTGCCTGGGCTGCCTGCGTTGGGATATTTACAAGCTTCCAAAGTGATGCTGATGGATAGCCAAGGTTGGAAACCACTTTATCTGGGTTTATATTATTTTATTGAGACATTCTGCTTATATGTCTGAAATTTTCCTGTAGTCAGGAATTAGGCCAGGTTGAAAGAAAATTTTCCTCAGACTCTAGCACAGAATTACTGTCCGGTAGCTTTTACATGCTCAAAAACAGTTGGTTACATAAGCCTAATTAATTAAAGAGAGCCTAGAAAGATCCTGATTTGAGGAAGCCTGAGGATTTGTCTAAGAGGTTGAATATGAGTAGAAAGAGAAGATTAGCAGTTGAAGGCTACTTGGTAAAGACAAGTGTTCCTTGCACTATATTTCTGTGGAAAGCAGTGAGAGAGAAAACAGTGGGAATTGAAAGTCTCCTGGAAGAGTATGGTTATTTTAGCAAGTAGGAAGAAGAGAAAAATCTGGAATAAGAAACATTTGAACTGTACAGGAAGTTGAAACATGGCCCATAAATTCAAAAGACTAATCACACTGGCCCAATGCAGAGCATTGTCTTTTAGGAGAGGAAGCATTGTCACCGTTGGCTTTATCCAGTACAAGCAAATCCAGTCAAGTGTAAGAATTCCTAACGATACTAATAACACTGAAATGCAAACAAGTGTAAACTGAAAATTTAGGGAATGAAATCCCTGAAAAAGCAATATAGGCATGTCCTCTTTGGAAAGGACTTTATTCTCCATTACCTCATTTTATATTTGGTTTGTTTGTTTGTTTGTTTCCCCTCTACTCTGATTCTGCCCCCCACTTCTTTCGTTCTTTCTAAAGAGTCCTCTGAGATATTTAATTTGCAGAGCACTGGAGAAAACATTTAACTGAAAATTGAGGAAGTAAACTGAAATTTAAGCAGTGACCTTCCCTTTCATCAGACATACACACATGTAACAGATTTATATGCCTTATTGTAAACATTCTGCTACATCTTTCCTCCACCTGCTACACGGAGTTAGAGAATCTGCTTTTAACAAGAAAGATAAATTCACCAAATGTCACTGAGCCTCAGGGGGATCAGAGATGGTAAAACAAGTGGTTTAATGTTCTGATTTCCTTTTTCTAATGCGTGTACTGTGTTATATTTTCAACCCAATCCCTGAAAGCACACAGCTGAGTCTGGCCTCTGCGTGGGCTAAGGAACATTTGCACCGATGAATCGAGCAGATAAATAATCATCCTCTTACTTGTAGGTATGTGAATGGCTTGAGAGGAATAATCTCAGTAGATGAGGATAATATTTGATTATACTGGTAAGGACTATTTGTGCATAGTAGAACAATGATATTTAAAAGTACTTTTTTTTTAATTTTTTTTCCAACGTTTATTTATTTTTGGGACAGAGAGAGACAGAGCATGAACAGGGGAGGGGCAGAGAGAGAGAGGGAGACACAGAATCAGAAACAGGCTCCAGGCTCTGAGCCATCAGCCCAGAGCCCGACGCGGGGCTCGAACTCGCGGACTGCGAGATCGTGACCCGGCTGAAGTCGGACGCTTAACAGACTGCGCCACCCAGGCGCCCCTAAAAGTACTTTTATTACTTCTAAGCTGGTCTCTTTTAAGCCCTAGTTATCTTTGTTGGTGTTTTACAAAACTGACCATCAGTACAATCGAGCAGGCTATTAATGAGCACAAATAAGCTTCGAAACACTGTAGTTACTGTGCCTTCATGGATCTCCTAGCTCACTGCTATCGATGGCTATGAACTGTACTTGAAACCCAGGCACATTTAAAACAGCAATGAATGTCACTGAGCCTGACGAGAAGAAGGAAGAAAGCAAGGAATTCCAAAAGAAATTATTTCCAAAAGCCTGAAATTCCAGTTAGTTCTAAAAGCCTGAAACTGAGAAAGTAAGCTAGAAAAACAGGAACTAAAGCTGGGGAGGAGGAGAGTAAGGGAGAGAAGGAAGGAGAGAAAGAGAGAGGATGAAAAAAGGGGGGAAGGGACAGAAGGAGGGAGGTAGCAGCGTCACATGGAAGACTCACTGTTATCGAAGGGGGGATGGTGGGCGTGAAGTGAAATGTAAAGGACACTTTCAAAGATTGTGGCAGCATTTTGACAGGGGAGAGAAAGTAGTGGCCAGTGGCACAAAGGTGAGAAGTTTAGGAAACCTCCAAATTTCAGTTGTAGGTAGTGTGTGCCATGCATTTTTGTATGTGTTTGATCAGTGTCCAGATAGGCTAGGAGCATTGTTGCTTTGGGGGTTAATGGGAAAGAGGATGCCATTGGACATATGCTTGACACATGGGGATAGGAATATGCTTTAAAAAATTCAAGTCTGGGAGCTCCTGGGTGGCTCAGGCTGTCAGGAGGCTAGGCGTCTGACTTCCACTCAGGTCATAATCTCCTGGTTCGTGGGTTCGAGCCCCTCATCTGGTTCTCTGCTGACAGAGCAGCGCCTGGAGCATACTTCAGATTCCGTGTCTCCTCTCTCTGTCCCTCCCTCACTAGTGTTCAATCTCTCTCTCTCTCTCTCTCTCTCTCTCTCTCTCTCTCTCTCCCTCCCTCTCTCTCCCTCTCCCTCTCCCTCTCTCAAATAAATAAACATTAGAAAACTTTTAAAAAATCAAGTCTGAAGTGGTCTCTTCCAGATTGTTGTGTCTAAATACATCTTGGTTCGGATGACACCACCCCTTTCAATTTTATTACTTCTATAATAAGAGGCTTTCAAACTGTATATAAAGAACAATCCTCACAGGTATTTCTGAATGGCTTAGAGAACTAGATAGAGGGATATTGGGAGAATAGTATAATAAATGAGGAAAATGTTTCAGAGCAGAATACTTATTTTTTTCTGTATCCACCGTTTAAACTTTCTCAAAAAGGCATGTTCTAAAGTAATTATAGCTAAGTTCCATAAGTAGGTTTCTTTGATATTATAGTAAAGTAAACATATTTAAAATATGTTTAAAAAATGTAAAAAATATTTTTAATATGCTATAAGATAATGAATTATACTCATTTGGGATAGTGTATTTATATATATATATATATATGTATGTATATGTATATATATGTATATGTATATGTGTATATATATATGTATATATATATATATGATTTGTGAATATATAATGTTTTAAGGGCTAGATATGTAAACTCTCAGGCAGGGCAACTTAATAATAATTTGAAATCAAACTCACCCCTGCTAGTGCTTTAACATTGAAATGTTTATTCTCCATAAATTAAAAATTTTCAGCATATCCTGATTGCTACTTTGATTCATTTACCCAAAAGATGCTGTCATTACTTTGTTCAACTATCTTCAGTAACTCCTCATTTATTTTCCAATTAATCCATATTACATAGCTAAAAATTCTAGGGTCTTTTTAACTTTATATTAACCTATATGACTCGATTTCTACAATTTTCCAATACAAACCTTCTTGTAAATGCAGAGTAGAATATTCAGTCTTCAGAGAACTTAACTTTTGCTTTCTTGTTTACACTGTGCCCATGTTCGTATGGTTTTTTTTCAGAAGCTGTTTTCCCCAGACTCGTCTTTTCCTTTTGGAATTTTATTCATTGCCCATCCATGAATAGAGTGGCTCTTATTTCTCCTTCTTCTTTTCTCCTCCTCCTCCTCCTCCTCCTATTCCCCTCCTCCTCCTCTTCCTTCTTCTTTTTTAAATAGGGTTGACACACAATGTTACATTAGTTGCAGGTGCACAACATAGTTATTCATTTCCCCTATATGTGATGCTGTGCTCAGCATGAGTGTAGCTACCATCTGTTACCTTACAATAAGATTACAATATCATTGACTATATTCCTGATGCTGTGCCTTTTACCATGTGACTTATTCATTCCATAACTGGAAGACTGTATCTCCCCTTCAGCCATTTGTCCATCCCCCCACCCCCTCCCCTCTGGCAGCCATCAGTTTGTTCTCTGTATTTATGTGTTTCTGCTTTTTGTTTGTGCATTCATTTGTTTTTATTTGTTTGTTCATTTGGTTTTGAGATTCCACATATAAGTGCAACCATATAGTGTTTGTTTTTCTTTGACTTATTTCACTTAGTTCTGTCCATGTTGTGGCAAATGACAAGATCTCATTTTTTATGGCTGAATAATATTCCATTATATATATATATTATATATATATATATACACACACATATGTATATATCATATATATATATCACATATGTATCACATCTCTTTTTTTCATTCATCTATTTATGGACATTTGGGAAGCTTCCATTTCTTGGCTGTTAATAATGCTGCAATAAAAGGGGTGCATATATCTTCTCATATTAGTATTTTTTTTTTGTTTTCTTTGGAATTTAATTAATAGTGGAATTTAATTAGTCTGGCTTTGATAATAGACAAGAGGGTATCTGTGAATAGAATGCTAAAAATGTAGTGTTCTATTGAATCAATGGCATTCTCATTTTTCTTCATGAATTAGAAACCTCTAATAATTAAAAATAGCAATTTTAATTCCTCCTCAATATTCTCTTCCTAACAAGAGATATAATTCTCCCTCTTTCATAATACAGATACTAATTGAGTAGCTACTTTGAACTTGCTGTGTTTAGCGCTAGAGATATTAGAAACATTATTTTTTTTTGGCATAATCCTTGATTTTCAGCCACTTCATTTCAGTTATGTCTGTGAATTTATATAGTTTCCACTAAATTATTGGATATCTAGGGACAAGATTTTTATCCTAATCATATTTTTTTGGCACTCAACATCTTTTATAGTACTTGGCACTTAGAGATCTCTTGTAGGTTTCTTGAATTGAATTGAATTGAATTGAATTGAATTGAATTGAATTGACTGGATTCAATGTCATTTAAAAGGGGCTTAAAATGTTCACAGTAAAGGATTACACTGGTATCCACTGAAATATGTTCCAATACTTTAGGTCAATTTCCTATATTTCTTAATGTATCCTTAGATAGCATAGTAGTGTGTGTGGCAGAATTTATTTCAATTTTATGATTAAAACTTTGTATGGATGAATGTTTTTCTTTGGTGCTGGATTGTATATTTACTCTTCTTTGGATATCAGCCCTTAATATTTGACCAATCCTTTAATTCTGGTTCATTAAAAGTTACTGTAGATATATACAGTATATATGTACATGTGTACTTATATACTTATGTATATATGTATATATGTACAGTCTATATGTACTTTTACAAAGCAATTGCCACTATGATGCCTCTCCTACTTACCTACTTTAGAGATGCTTAGGGCGACATGTACACTAAGTTAAAGTGTTTCTTAGAACACAAAATTTATATTTCAAATCCGTTTCCAGCTGTTCTATTGTAAGGGAAAGTGAATGATACTGAACCAATTATGAAATCATGTGTCACTCTGCTGGTGATGAAAAATGGGCTAGACACAAAATGTCATCAACTCTACTAAGTACAGACATTCCATCAACCTTAGGAGCTGAGAGAGTGTTTCTAGGCAGCCAGACTTGCTTAATGGCTGTCAGGTGTGCTCTGAAAACTTGGTACTCCCTGAGGGGGTTGGTAATAATCTATCAAGATTTAAACTGGTGTACCTTTCAACGTGCATAGATCATTTGGCAACATCCTCAGCCTGGTATAGTGTCGACTGGGTATTCACTGGATTATAGTTGTTGAGCAAGGATTTGCCTCTAGACCACAGGGCATAGAGGAACTTGTAAGGTGAGAGGAACCCTCACCAAATCTCTTCATGGAGGAACAACTAAAAGAGTAAACAAATGACCGTAGGGGTGCCAAAATAATATCACACTCTTACGGGAAAAAGCCTACAGATACTTAAAATACATGTAACACCAAGAAGCTTCCTGCCTTAGCGTGAAGGAGCGGAAGACGTCTTGGGAAATATCTGTCTGTGCTATCTAAGCTTCAAGCTATCCTTTACAATTCATAGGCCTCTCTGAAAGCCAGAATGCCTCTATTGTTCTGTTTATAATTGGGGGAAGAAGGAACGGAGGATTTAAGGTTAACATGAGCAGTAGCAACAGGAAAGGAATTTGAAATTCTGTAAAACATATAGTTGTGTTTATTTTGTTAAGATAGAAAAAGGAACAATGTTTATACAAAGGCCTGTTCTCATGTGCGTGTATAAAATAAATATTTGTTGAATATCTTAAGATAAAATTTGAATTCTGTGTTTGTTTTATGTAATCAGTTTTACATTTCTTTCTTGCATATCACTCTTGCACCTTGTTAGGGTGTGATCCAAAGTGTAAACCTGAGTAGAAAAAAATCCTCATAGTGACATATCTTTGAAAATATATGTTATCATGATCAAATGAATAATAATAATAATAATATAATAATAATAATAATAATATAAAACTCTTTAATACATATTACTATGTACCTGTCGCTCTAATGTGTGCCTTTATATTTTACAGTATTAATTTTCTCAGGTACTATTTTGTCACCATATTTTGCAGATATGCAAATGAAGGTTCAGAAGATGTAAGTAATTTGCCCAGGTTATAAGCTAACTAGATACAGATGGGATTTGAATCCAGGCCATATAGTTCCAGAAGCCCTGCTACATCCTCAAAACATAGATTGTCTCTTGTTATTAATTGACGAGATTGTTCTATTTTTTCTGTTCTTGTGGACACATGAGAGTGTTATGCCCAGAATTCGTGATCCCCAAAGACCACTAGGGAGCCGAGTCCGATGCAAAAGCAAAGAGCCTTTATTCGTGCTAGCTCGAGCTCAATCCCCTACCTGCACCGACGCAGCAGTGAGATACCAGGGAAAGAGAGCGAGTTTCAAAAGGACAAAGGTTTTATTGGGGCCTGGGGGCAGTTGGTGAGGTAATGGCTGTGGCCTCAGCCGATTGGTTGGGGAAGGGTCCTGGGGAAGGGTCCGAGTCCTGTTAGGCAGGTGAGGGGGGGTTACTCAAGGGGAGGAGGTGTGGTCAAGGTGAAGGACACAGAACAAGATGGAGTCGGCTGGCGTAGGCCCACCCTTTCATTCCCCCCTTGTCATGTAGCTTAGGGACCCAATCATGGGACCGGCTGCATTTATGGTGACAAGGGGAACAGAGTTTGGAGGTTTACGCAAAGTTCTGGGAACCAAGTGTCCCTGGGGTGGCTCTGGGAGGTCTGATTAAGTATTGTCCCCAAGCTGGTGTCTATGATCTGCCAGGTGATGTTTTGGGGGGTGTGGGGACTCCCGGCAGCATGAGCAATGACAAGCAGAGTTAACAGAGTTACCAATATTAGGTAGGTCAAATGCGCTGTAGCTTGAGCTTGAGCGGGTTGTGTTGGTCCCGACTGATGGCCCATCGCGTGACAACGTCCTTCCGGATCGAGGAGGGGTCCGCTGGCTGAGCGTGGGTGTGATGGACCCAGGTCGCGATGCCGTCTACCTTAGAGCGGTGGGGGTTGTCAACACCACGATGTAGGGTCCCTTCCAGCGCGGCTCGAGAGTCTCTCGGTGGTGCCTCTTGACGTAGACCCAGTCTCCCGGCCTGTACTGATGAGGTGTCGCAATCGGGCCAGCCTCGTACACGGCATGGAGGCGCGGCCAAATGTCCTCGTGCGCCCTCTGGAGCCCGCTCAAGGAAAGAAAAAGTCTTGATCTTTAAACTCAGCAATAAGTTCAGCTCGAAGGCTGGGAATAACAGGGGGTGGCCTGCCAAACATGATCTCGTAGGGAGTAAAACCCAGAGTGTAAGGAGTGTTTCTAACCCGGTAAAGGGCGTACGGTAGGAGAGTCACCCAGTCCCCGCCAGTCTCCATGGTTAATTTGGTAAGGGTCTCTTTTAGGGTTCTATTCATTCTTTCTACCTGTCTTGAGCTCTGGGGCCTATAAGCACAATGTAATTTCCAGTTTGCCCCCACCGCCTTGGCTACTGCCTGTGTTACCTGCGAGATAAAAGCTGGTCTATTGTCTGATCCTACCATGGCAGGAAAACCATACCTGAGTAAGATGTCTTCTAGTAGCTTCTTAGCCACCGTCTGAGCCGTTTCATGCTTGGTTGGGTATGCCTCCACCCAGCCAGAGAAGGTGTCTGTAAATACCAGGTCCTCGTGTAGTGCCTCGTCGAAGATGGTGGGTGAATTTTTGAATCCCTGAGGTAGCCGTGTCCAGGTGAGTTGCCCACTGTAGCCCTCCTCCGGATCATGCCACTCGAAGGCGAACAAGGGTTGGGTCTGGGGTGCCAACGGCAGACTGAAGAAGGCGTCCTTTAAATCTAGTACAGTATACCAGACCCTGGAGGGCGCCAAGGAGCTCAAGAGAGTATATGGGTTGGGAACAGTTGGGTGTATGTCCACGACCCTCTTATTTACTTCCCGGAAGTCTTGTACTGGTCGGTAGTCATTTGTGTGAGGCTTTTTGACCGGCAGTAAGGGGGTGTTCCAGGCAGACTGGCAAGGAACTAGTACCCCTAGGCTTCGTAGTCTCTGGATGTGTGGCTGGATCCCCTTCCAGGCCTCCTGAGACATGGGGTATTGTTTGATCCTTACCGGACTGTCTCCTGGCTTGAGCTCTACCAGGACTGGGGTCCTGTGAGCGGCTAGTCCCATCCCCCCTGTCTCTGCCCAAACCGAGGGGAATTCTCGTAGCCATCTGTCTATATTATCCTCTCTCAGGAGCGCCTCCTGGTGGAGGAGGTATTCATCCTCCAGTTTCATGGTCAGGACCTGGATGGGGTGGCCCTTGCCATCGGTGACCTGAGGCCCCCCTTGTCTGAAAGTTATCTGAGCTCCAATCTTGGTCAGTAAGTCCCGTCCTAACAGTGGGTAGGGGCATTCTGGTATTACCATAAAGGAGTGGGATACCCGGCCCATTCCCAAATCTACTGTTCTTCGGGTAGTCCATGAATACTGGCTCATACCAGTTGCCCCTTGTACCCAGGACTTCTTGCTAGCTAGTTTTCCTTGTGGGGTGCGGAGGACCGAATGTTGTGCTCTGGTGTCGACAAGGAAGTCAATAGGGGTCCCCTCCACTTTAAGAGTTACCCTGGGTTTGGGGAGAGAGTCCGAACCCTGACTCCCCTAATCACTTAGTTCATCCAGCTCTAGGACTTTTACTCGATCAGTCTTGCTTCCCTTCCCGCCAGCTCTTTTTGGACAATCTCGGGCCCAATGCCCTATCTCCTTGCAGTATGCGTACTGATCCTTCTGCAGCCTCTGCTTCCCCCCCTTGGTGCTTTTACCTTTTCTTGTGTCGTCTGCCAGCTGCTGGAGACGGCGGTCTCATTCCTCGGGGAAGTCAGCAGTGGTAGCTAGTAGTATTCTGGCAAGGTCTCGAGTCTGCTTACTGCTGGCAGCCGCCATGGCGCAAGCCTGCTTGTCCTCAGGAGGCTCCCGGTTATTATATACCTTTTCGGCTACCACCAGTAAGTCCTGCAGACTTTTTTTCTCCTAGTCTATCTATTTTCTGTAATTTTCTCCTAATGTCTATGGCCGATTGGTTTACAAAGGCCATGATAACAGCTGCCTTGCTTTCCGGAGCCTCAGGATCCATGGGGGTATGGGTACAGAATGCCTCCATGATCCGTTCTAAAAAGGCAGCCGGAGATTCATCTTTTCCCTCTTGTACATTTCCTACCTTGGCCAAATTGGTTGGCTTTCTAGCAGCCATTCGGAGACCCCCCATTAGAGTCTGGCGGTAGACCCGGAGCCTCTCCTTACCTTCTGCCGTGTTGAAATCCCACTGGGGCCGAGTTAAGGGGAAGGAGGCATCTATCTGAGCCTGGTTGGTGGTGGGATTTCCGTCTGCGCCTGGAACTAGTTTTCGGGCCCCACTGAGGATTCTTTCTCTTTCTTCAGTCGTGAACAGGACCTGCAAAAGCTGCTGGCAATCATCCCACGTGGGCTGATGGGTAAAAAGAACAGAGTCTAATAAATCAATAAGCCCTGCCGGTTTCTCGGAAAACTTAGGATTCTGAGCTTTCCAATTGTAGAGGTCACTAGTGGCAAAAGGCCAATAGTGATGGGGCTGATTCCCCTCCGCGTCTGGGGGTCCGGTGGCTCGCAGGGGCAGAATAGTGGAGTCGGTGGTGGAGGCGGATTGCCCCCTCTGAGCCCTTTGTCTGGTAAAGGGCGGGCTTCCCCCTGGAGCGTTTCCGCCTCCCGCTCTCGGAACGGCGTCTGCCTCCCCCGGAGGGGGAGGATGGTGTTCTTCCGGCATCCTAGAGGGGTTATACGGGGGAGGAAAAATTAATTCTTCTTCAGTACCCCCCTGTAGGACAGGGTAGAGGGGTGCTGAAGGCTGGGTAAGACTTTTTCTCTTCTCTGTCTCCTGCAAAGCAAGAATGGGTTTTGGCTCCGGAGGGAGCAGGGTTAGGAAGGGCTTAAGCCAAGAGGGTGGGTCTTTTACAAGGTCCTGCCAAGTGATAATGTAAGGGAGCTGATCAAGATGGCCCGCCTTAGGCTGAGAGATGATACTCCTGACTCGGTGGATGGTAGGGAGGTCGAAGGTCCCCTCTGGTGGCCATCCGACATTGAAAGTTGGCCACTCGCTAGAACAAAAAAACTGCAACCGACCCTTTCGGACTTCCACACTGAGGTTGTTAGCTCTTCCCCTCACATCCTTAAAGTGATCAATCATAATGCTTAGAGGAGTAGTCTGAGTCTGTCCCATAACGTCCGTCCAGTAAGTCCACAGAACAAAACAGAGAAACACAAAAACAGACAAACAGAGGGCCCCTAGAAAGTCTTCCAACTCCATGGAAGCAAAACTGCAAGCTAGCTTAGACCTTTGAGGGGATTCCACGTCCCTCCAAAACCGATGAGGGGATTCTACGTCCCTCCAAAGACGACGGCCTCACGCCAGCCAGCGGGAGCGACCCGCCTCGTCTCAGACCTTTGAGGGGATTCCACGTCCCTCCAGAAGGGAGAATCGGAACGTCTTCCGAAACTCCCAGCCCGTGGTCCTCCAGTGCGTCCACTTAGACCGCGTCGGGCACTACCAGAATTCCAGAAATGAGCTCACACAGAAAAGACAGAACAAACAGACACTAACCGTGGCCAGTCAGGCTCTCCGGGTCGGGGGTCCCTCGGGGTTCTTGGGGATCCCGGGCCGAGCCCCCAAATGTTATGCCCAGAATTCGTGATCCCCAAAGACCACTAGGGAGCCGAGTCCGATGCAAAAGCAAAGAGCCTTTATTCGAGCTAGCTCGAGCTCAATCCCCTACCTGCACCGACGCAGCAGTGAGATACCAGGGAAAGAGAGCGAGTTTCAAAAGGACAAAGGTTTATTGGGGCCTGGGGGCAGTTGGTGAGGTAATGGCTGTGGCCTCAGCCGATTGGCTGGGGAAGGGTCCTGGGGAAGGGTCCGAGTCCTGTTAGGCAGGTGAGGGGGGGTTACTCAAGGGGAGGAGGTGTGGTCAAGGTGAAGGACACAGAACAAGATGGAGTCGGCTGGCGTAGGCCCGCCCTTTCAAGAGTTAACTGTAAAAGCTCTCAAGCACACATACATTATCTGTCTCTTCCCTTTCTTTGAAAGAATGTATCTCCACTAAATTTATGATATTTAGCAGCTGTGATTTAAAAGTCAGTATTTTTCTTTTTTTTTTAAATATTCACTATTTTTAAAAAAATAGTAACTGAGTTGGAGGCAATCTAAGAGGTGCTAGAGAAACACACTCTTGAAATGAGTTTTGTCCACCCTTCATAGGCTCTTCTTGGAAGGACAGAGTAAGCACAGATTTAGCTAAGTGTTACATAGGAAAAGGTCTTTGACAGAGTGCAACACTTGAGCAGATTGAAATGAAAGGCTTTTTTGTATTTTAATGTTTATTTTATTTTTGAGAAAGAGCATGAGTGAGGGAGGGACAGAGGGTGACAGAGTATCTAAAGTAGGCTCCAAGCTGACAGCAGAGAGCCCAATGTGGGGCTCGAAACCAGGAATTGTGAGATTTTGACCTGAGTGGAAGTCAAGACTCTCAACTGCCTGAGCCACCCAGGTACAGGAGAGGTCTCTCCAAGGAGGTTGCTGATGTTCAAGAGATAGGTTAGATTTAGCCAGGAATTTTGGGTAAGTTACATGAACAAAAGGAGCCAGAAAACTCCTGGCTGCTTAATTCTGTGGACGCTTCATCCCTTAGTTTCTCTAATGTCTTTAGTGTGGATTGTGCTCGACCACACCCTCATCACCTACTCTCTGGTTGCTCCTTCTCACTCTTTTGTAGTGTTCCTACAACCACACATTAAACATTGGTATTCCTCATAATTACCACTTACACCCCTCTCCCCTCTCAATTTTTTTTTTTTTTTTCCTCTCAGTGAGTTCATGCGTTCCTATAGTTCCATTTACCAGGCTTGTTTTGGTGATACCCATATCTGGTCCAAGATCTCTATCTTAAGTCATGTCATTAATCAGTGGCTTAAACTAGACATCTGAACATCATCCTTGAGTTGATTTATCTCTTAATTTATTTCTCCCCCTCACTTACATCCAATCAGTCACCAAGTCTTAAATATTAGTACTTTATATATATAGATAATACCACTCCTTTTACTCCCACCTGCCATTACCTAGCATCTTTTGCCCATACCACCACCCAGCATCAAACTATTCTCTGTGGATTTGAGTCTTTTGTCAGCTAATCATTACTTTTTCACAGAATCCACAAATCTTTTAATGTTACAATGTGCCCAAAACTCCTCAGAGGCTTTTGATGGATTAACACATTTGAAAAACTATCATGGCTGTAGTAATTAGAAATGTTGCAGTTATAAGTTACAGAAACCGAATCAAACCAATTTCAGCAAGGATGGGGGATTTGTTGGCTATCATAGCTGAACAGTTCCAGGGTGATTTTCAGTCATCACTAAATTTAGAAAATCAATCAATCAATCAATTAATTAATTAGGGTTTAGCCAACAGCTCTTTATTCTGTCTTGGTTTTATTCTCCAGTAGGTCCTTCCCCAAAGAGGTTAAAGATGAGCTTGAAAAGCTGGAAGCTTTTAGTCAAACTAGTTTAAAATGCATAGCATAAATCAGTACTCTCTTTCCAAACTGTTCCAGTAAAAGTCTTGCTTAATTCATGCACACCAAAAATTTGGGAATGAAAATGAACTCGCTTAAAAGCCATGGGCTGAGATTAGGAAAAGATTGTCCACTAAAAATAAAGAGACTCTTTCTAATACACAGGTAGTAATACTCAAAATTGCCAGATAGCCACTACAAAGGCCTGCAGAATTCTTCCTGACCCTGTGTGCTAACTTGTCCAGCCCGTGTCTTACACTTGTCTTCATTTATCTCCTGTTCTGTTCATAATGAGCTATATGCTGTTCCTCAAACATGGCTGTTATATGCAGACATTCCCAAACACATTTATATTTGTCAGAAGCAATTGTTCTTATTCCTTCAAACTTCTAAACTTCCTCTCAGAAGCCTCTATGGCCCTCTGTCTATGGGTTAAGTGTTCCTCTATTGCTTAATTACCAGTCTCCTTTCCCTTCCTAAATACTGAGGTCAGGCCTCGTTTCTTCTCCATTGCCGCAACCCCTGGACTCAGCGTCATTCTTGGACTCAAAAACTATGAACAAATAACCTTGGAAAAAATTAATAAACATTGCAGAGTTTCTTTATATACAATATTACTGTAATAGCATATTACTAACAAGGTTGTTTTGTGCTTTTTAAAAGACAATATTCATAAAGTATTTAATGTAACACTTCATGTAGCTAGAAGGTATATAACAATTTCCTTTTTCCTTCCTTTAACACTGAAATAATTCTGTCATTCCCCATCATGAAGCTAAACCCTATCTAATTCTTTTATTTTATTTTTTTTTAATGTTTATTTATTTTTGAGACAGAGAGAGACAGAGCATGAACAGGGGAGGGTCAGAGATAGAGGAAGTCACAGAATCTGAAGCAGGCTCCAGTCTCTGAGCTGTCAGCACAGAGCCTGACATGGGGCTTGAACCCACAGACCACGAGATCATGACCTGAGCCGAATTCGGACGCCTAACCGACTGAGCCACCCAGGTGCCCCTAAACCCTATCTAATTCTAAAGGTATACTTGTTCTTATAGAGCAGGCTTCTACATACTCTACGTAGAGATGCAGACCACATTTAACACACTGCCTATTTTTTATTTATACATTTTTAAATGGTTGCATTTAAAATAATGTATACTTATCCCCAAAATATCCTTGATGTTGTCTCTTGTTTCTCAAAGCCTAAAAATAGTAGCTATATGGTCCTTTAAGGAAAAGTTTGCTGACTATTTCCCCAGGTATTCCATAATTAGTTTCTATGTGACTGAGAAGTCAGATTCTGCGACCCTTTATTGAGTTGGCCATGATGACTACTAAGGACACTTATCTTTCAGTTAATAATTTTTTACTTCACCTTAACTGATTTTGAAAGTCTTGCAAGTCATAATATTGAAAGGATAAGGAATTAATCACTGCGCTTGGAAGCAGTAGTTCTCAACTTTTCTATAGCTTAGATGTTTTTGCAAATTGGGAATTTCTCTTCATATAAATGCATGCATGCAAGAACATTGACATTTTTATAGATTGCCATCAGAATCTAGCCTCTCTGCTTCCTATCTATGAATTGTATAAAAATTCAAGGGCCATGAATTAGAATTTGAACTCCTCTGCTGCTGCCAAAAATTTAGTTGTTTATCAAGAATGGTAATGAATGCAAAATTCATAGAGACAGAATTTTTCTATTTGCATTATTTGTCTCTTTTCCTTTTAGAGAGCGGCAGCGAGCTGGCCTCAATAAAAAATGGGTTGACAGACGTTACCCAGTCTGAAGTTGATTTTAGTTTTTTTTTCTTCCTTCAAATGTAAAAAGTAAATTGTAAATGTGGGGTATATAGGAAGCTCTATTATGACTCTCTAGTTGGATTGCCATCCCTTATCTTTCATTTGAATATTGGGGAAGCAAAATACTCATGTCAAAGTGGAACTCTTGATAAAGCTTTCAGGATTTTACTTAATGCACTCCAACCTCATGGGCTTGGCTCCATTCTCTGAAGCTGATGGCTTTCAAGCACTGCCTGACTTGTTGGCATGTATGATATAGAGAGATGACATCATATCTATTAAATCTTTCTCTTATTAAGAAACTTATTTTCAGTTTTTCTTAGAGATACTTTTATTTCTTTTTCTAAAAAAATTTTTTTAACTTTTATTTATTTTTGAGACAGAGAGCGACACAGCATGAACGGGGGAGGGTCAGAGAGAGAGAGACGCAGAATCTGAAACAGGCTCCAGGCTCTGAGCTGTCGACACAGAGCCCGACGTGGGGCTCAAACTCATAGACCGCGAAATCATGACCTGAGCTGAAGTTGGGCGCTCAACAGACTGAGCCACCCAGGCGCCCCAGAGATACTTTTATTTCATCTCATCTTCCATTTGGATGTTGTAGGATAAGAATATAATTTAAAAATTCCTTCAAAAATGCAAGCAGGAAAAGGCATGATAGCGAGAATAAATGTTGGAGGTCTAATACACATACACATATTGATGCACAGGAACGTGTCTAGGCACATCTATTCCCAGCCTGGTAGATACACATGTATGTTTCCCCATATTAAAATTAGTTTAACATCTACTTAACGGAACTATGGGAATGCCAGAGGAATGTTCCAAATGAAAACTTAAATTGAATTTTTCCTGTCCTGTGGGACAACAAAGGAAGATGGATTCTAGATAACCTAAAATTTCTAGATTTAAGACAGGATATTCATTTTGCACTCCTTTGGATGAGTAGACATTTGGGAAATCTCAGAATTTCTTTGAGCCACAGGAAAGGTAATGAATATCTCACCTGATGCAGGTGAGAACAGAAGGCTCCAGGAGAGCACAGCACTGTGCCTCCATGGGATTGCTTGCTCCTTCCTTTCCTGGACACCATTTCAAAGTTAGGATTAAGCCTTGCAATTCAACACACACTTGTTTGAACTTTCATTGAAGTATCGTGGAAGGCCCATGGGATATATAAAGATAAAGAAATAATCCATTGTCTTCAAGGTGCTAATGACGTCAAGGGTGAGGGGAAGGATATACATCAATAATTCTAGCACAATTCGTGGTAGTATTTGTAAAATTAAAAGGAGAAATTTGCCTCAAATGTGCCTCAAGTAGCAAATGTGTCCCAGATTTTTTAGAAGATTTTTATTGAACTCTGACCTTTAATCTTGACTCCCTAGGAACTATTATATATAATTTGGCTGTTTTATTTAGAATTGCTTATTTTTTACCCCAGAAAATCCCCAGTTTGTGATAAAATCAGTTTTTCAGCAATTTAAATCTTCAGTGTATAAAGCCGATTTAGAATCCCTTACCTAAAACTGGGCTTCTTGCTACTTAGGTTTTCAGAGACAAGTTGAATGTTACTTATGGTAACTTAATTCTGGTTCTCCCACTTTGCAATAGATACAATGCAAGAAAAGTCACATCTATCTGCTGATTGGCCCCACTGCAAACACATTGTCAAATAGTATCCTGAAAGGATGAGGAAAAAGACAGAAACTGAAACTGACTTCATGTTACTAACTTCTGCCACAAAAGAATACATTTTCATTAAAAAAATAGCCTTCAGTTTTTAAGCGTAGATAAAATAATTTTCATTATCCGAAGTATAATCAGGTGGGAAAATAGCTGATACATTTACTGAAAGATATGAATCAAAATTTAATTTAAACACTTTTAGAACTGGAAAAGGACAATTTTCGTTATCAGGAAAATTAATTTGTCTGTAACACTTTATAATCCATGTGTCTCTAAGGGTGATGTCAGTATGCTGTCAGTATAGTATCTGTATTATATACTAGTGTGTGTAGAGAAGGATTAAAAAGAGTCATTACACTGTGATGTGTAATTTGATGTAATCCAGCAGATAGATAGATCTAGTGGATTTCCTGATGTAATTGGTCTGGAAACTGAAAAGAAATGTTTTTGTTTTTATCAGGCCCTGTCCACTTCCATTTTAAGAAAAACAGAGAAAAGAGAACTATTAAATCTGTCTCTAAACCTCTTTGCCTTTAAAATAAACAGTAAGTGGGTTATGTTCCTAACGTATCTTATTTTCAAGGTGAAAAGCTGTTTTTGATACTTATTTGTGAAACTCGTGTTGAAAAGTAAAGTGGCCTTTTGAACATTTAAGTGGGTGAAGAGACACATTCTAAACTTTAAGTTGCTGTAGCATATTCTCTTTATACAAGGAGCTTTACGACTTTTGACATTTGCAAAGTTATACCTGGGAAATTGACTTCAGGCTGGAGTAAGTTCAATTTTTTCTCACTGTCATTTAAATACAGTTGCCATTTTTAGTAATTCATCAGTGTGATTAATAAGTATATAAAATGTTCAGTTTGTAATGTTCAGGAATTTAAAAATAGATATCAAACAAATGTAAATGCAGATAAACTCCAGTCACTTTTTACTCTTCATAATGGCTACAGTCTTAGTGAAATTTAGTGAAGATATCTACCAATGAAATTTACATATCATTTTATTATTTTTTTAAACATTGATTTATATGTGAGAGACAGAGTGCAAGTGGGGGAGGGGCAGAGAACGAGGGAGACACAGAATTGGAAGCAGGCTCCAGGCTCTGAGCTGTCAGCACAGAGCTTGACGCCATGCTTGAACTCACGAACTGTGAGATCATGACCTGAGGCGAAGTCAGACGCTTAACCGGCTGAGCCACCCAGGTGCCCCTACATATCATTTTAAAAAGTATTTTACAGTCACTTACATCTCTTAAAGCAGAGTCTCTCCCCTGGATCCTGTGATGAGCAGTATATAGTAGGACACATGATAAACTCTAGGTGGACATGTGACAGGCTCCTTCATATGTAATAGTATTTAAATATATTCACTGTGTGTAGATGCTTTTGATAGGAGAATATTTGAAAAATCTCAGTAATAACTCATTTAAATATTACCTTTATATGAAAGCTAGCATGTGTTTCAAAATTTGATTACATTCCTCAAATATTTACAATCTACCACCCTATTCCTTCATCCCTCTCATTCTCTGCGGATTATCTTTCCTACAAAACAGTTTGGCAGTTTCTATAGAGACAAATGCACGTTTGTTGTATAACCCAGGAATCCTACTCCTGGAATTTTATCACAGAGGAATGAAAACCTATGTCCACACAAAGTTTTCATGAATGTTCATTGTAGATTTGTAATAGCCAAAACCTGAAAACTGTCCCTATGTTCTTCAGCGGGTGAATGACTAAACAAATTATGGTTCACTCATACACTGGACTACTGCTCAGCAATAAAAAGGAACAACTTATTGATAAACACAACAAATTGGACGGATCTCAAGGGCATTTTGTTAAAGGAAAAAAAATCTCAAAAGTTTGCATATTGTATGATTCCATTTATATAATTTTCTGGATAAGACAAATTTATGGTAATGTAGATGAGATCAGTGGTTGCCCGGGGTTAGGGTAAAGAGAGGCATTTGTGATTTTGAAAAGTACGGGGCGCCTGGGTGGCTCAGTCAGTTAAGCAACCAACTTTGGCTCAGGTCATGATCTTGCAGTCGGTGAGTTTGAGCCCCAGATCAGGCTCTGTGCTGACAGCTCAGAGCCTGAAGCCTCCTTCAGATTCTGTGTCTCCCTCTCCCTCTGCCCTTTCCCCACTTGTACTCTCTCTCTCTCTCTCAAAAATAAGTAAACATTAAAAAAAATTTTAAAAAGAGTAGCCTGAGGTAGTTTCTTTGGGGTCAATGGCTCAGTCTTGCTTCCTGGTTTGTGGTGGCATTTACTTTAATCTTTTCATGCGATAAAATCTGAAAGAACTGTACAACCACTGTTGAAATCTAAATAAGCTGGTAGTTTGGTTTTAATAATTGTACTTTCATTGTATAAGATGTTATCTTTAGGAGAAACTGGGTAGATGATACACAGGGACTCTACTATTTTCTTGCAACTGCTATGTGAACCTACAATTATTTAAAAAAAATACACATATATTTTTAAGTCAGCAGCTTTTGCATAGTACTCTCTCATTGTCTTACCACCAAGCATAATACAAGTCTTGTGACGTCTGCATACGTACTGTTCTCTTTGTGTCCTGTTAAGCTTGAGGAACACCCCTCTTCCTGACTTAGATCAGACTCTCCATGTGGGCTTTGCATTTCATCCCTTTACAGCGTTAGCAGTCTTGTTCCATCAATTATATATAAGTTTTGCTCTCAGCTGGACCCTTCCAGTAAGTTTGTCAATTTTCTCAGAATTATCTGCCAGTAAAAAAAAAAATAGCATTTCCTTCATTTGACCTAACATCCCTTGGCACCTATATGCTATATCAATTGTCTTCCCATTTTCAAAGCCAAACTTCCCAAATACATGTAAATGCATGTACATTCACAGAGCCTACCTCCTTACGTATGTACAACCTACACCAATGCTCAAGGCGACAGGGGGATTCACGAATCAAGGGAGGAAGGACTTGCAGAGGGTATTAGTTACGTTCACATCACTAAATCCAGGAGACTTCCTCCCACTGCTTACCAATAGGTCACATTTTATACTTCTTTGTGCGATTATTTGATTAATATCTACATTGTTACTGCTGACATTAGAGATTATCTTGTTTTGTTACTGTACTCAAACATAGTAGATGTCCAATTATCTAAGCCTAAAATTAGCATCTATGCATAATCATACAAAATATAATTCTCTAGCTTGGAGAAATTTGTTACTGAAGTGTGATATATATACATGCATACAGACACGCATATACACTGTATTTTTGAAATATCCCTAGGCAATCTTGAGTGCATCTCAAGAATATCATGTTCAAAACTGAACTCAACATCTTCTCCTTAAAATGTATTCCTGCCAGTCCTCTTAATCTTAAGGAATAGCAGCAGGTCCATACATCCAGTTACACAAACCTGAAATGTAGAGTTATTCCTACACTGGCAAACTGTAACATCTAAAATATCCTCCAGTTTTACAGAGTTTATCTCCTAAACAGTATTCAATTCAGCTTTTCTTTGTTCTGAAATACTACTGTGTTAGTTCACATACCATTTCTCTTTCAAAGGACAAGTTCCTCCTAGTCTTTCCACTTCTACATATTATATATACACTATAGGTTTATCAATATCATGTATGATCTAATATATTATAAAGTAATATATATATATATATATCTAGGTATAATACCTCAATATATTATATATTAATATATTTTCTTATATATAATATGTTGATAAATCAATGCTTTTGTTAATAGGTATAATTGGAAAGATTATTATTCATAATATAATATATAATGTATATATATTATATACATTATACATATTATATACATGTATATATATAATGTATACGTATTAATAATATATAATTATTATTCATAAATATATACATATATATATTTAGGCTTACCTGAATCAATCCTGAGTTCACTTTCATTCTGTATACCCAACAATGAATGAGAGCCTACTGTGTGTAAGGTGCTAAGATTCTGGAGCTTTCAAACTCTCCAAGAGAAGTTTCCTGCCCTGAAGACCCTTAGTTCTAAACTATGCTATAGATTATGTGACTGACCCTTCAGGGAATCTGTAGCCAGTCCACCTGCCACATTATCTCTGATAATCCTGACATTCTCAGTTATGGTCTGAATGTGTCCACCCTCTCATTCATAAGTTGAAGTCCTAAGGTCAGTACCTTCTAATGTGATTGTATTTGGAGGTAAAGTATTTAAAGGGACAATTAAGTTAAAATGAGGTCGTGAGGGTAGGCCCTAATCCAGTTATGAGTAGTGTCCTCCTATGAAAGGATTAGGACATTAAGAGAGATACACAAAAAAGAAAGACCGTGTATATACACAGGGACAAGACACACACAGAAAAGCCAAAAAGAGAGGTCTGTGAAGAAACCAACCCTGCCAATATCTTGATCTTGGACTTCTAGACATCAGAACTGTGAGGAAATAATTTTTTCTGTGTTTAAACCACCCAATCCGTGGTACTTTGTGATGGTGGCTCTAGTCAGTGAATACATTCTCTCTGTCTCCATAGGTTCTTGTTACTGATATCTCTGCATACTTTGCGACAAAGATGCCTGAAGGCTTTTAATAACATTAATTCAACTTTGAAACTTAAATAGTTGTGTATATAATACCATATTTAATGTGTACATAAACCTGAGGATGTCACTGCCTTATCCTCTTTTTCACAAGTTAACTTTCTGTGATGTGTCTCAGTAAGTGACGTAGCCTGGATTAAAGCCCGGGTATCTGATTCTCACATTTACGAATGTTTGAACAATTGCCTGAATATTCCACAAACTGTACAATGAGCAACACAGAATTAGCTGTAGTTGACTTTCTTCACAAAGAGTGGGTAATACGATAGGCTTCTTTTATTTGTTCTCATCAAGGAGTTCAGATGTGCGTGTGTGGCGCTGTGTGTGAGTCCGTAGCCTCTGGTGACTAGCGGAAACATTTACAATCAATTGGAATCAAACACCTCACAACAGTATTCTCCAAATGATGTTCATTAAGTGAAGCTTGTCTTCTCTCACAACCTAAAATAATCTTGTTTTGTGGAAATAAATAAGAACAGTGGCCTGGGGATATTCAGAGAAGATTCCATCACAGAACACAGAATGTGGGAGTTGTTAGCCTTTTCTGCTTCTATGAGCTGTTAGATACTTTGTGTTTGACATCACAGTCTGGCAAAATCAGCTTACCAGTAGCCTGGATACTGAACTTAACGTCCTGATACCCTCCCCCTAAGCTGCTAGAATTTATGCAGCATTGTCTTGAAATGTGCAAATATCCTATTTGTCTTTAATGCATTTTTCTCTGTTCAAAGCAGGGTTTATGTTTGTGATCTACTAAGGCAAAAATGATACTTCTAAGGTATTTTTATAAGACGGGATAGTTTCTTGTTCACTAATAAAAGCCATTCTTTCCAAAGGGATACTTTTCATTTGTTTATCTTTGCATATCAATCTGTTGATTAAAAAATACTTAATATTTTGAAGATGTCTCAACTCTCAGAAATAAAAATCATCATAAAGACCAGTAAAGCTAGTAAGGGTTTTACCATACAGATCAAATATCCAGTGCTTGTTTTTTTTTTTTTTTTTCATATTTAGGAATATTATAAGTGCCAGTAAATAACCTTATTTTGTTATTCCTCCATATTTGTTCAATAAGCCCTTTGAACCTTACCATATCTGTGGGTTTGTCACAAAGTAGAAGAATGAGGCAGTTTAGCAAGTCTTCAAGGGGCTAGAGACAGTTTGTTGAAAGAGATTCAGTTATGACCACATGACTATATTTACGTGTGTCAAATTAGATACAACAGCATAATGTTTTCAAAATTAAGGTTAAAAATTGAGCCTCAGAAATTGATAAAGTGGTAGTTAACACTTGTCTGACATAAATAAAGTACTTAAAGGAAATCTCTTAACCTATCACTGTTATTTGGCCTTTTTAATGATAAACATAAGTTCTTTTGCAGTTTTGTGGAATCTTTTATTTTTATTTAAAAAATTTTTTTTTCAACGTTTATTTATTTTTGGGACAGAGAGAGACAGAGCATGAACGGGCGAGGGGCAGAGAGAAAGGGAGACACAGAATCGGAAACAGGCTCCAGGCTCTGAGCCATCAGCCCAGAGCCCGACGCGGGGCTCGAACTCACGGACCGCGAGATCATGACCTGGCTGAAGCCGGACGCTCAACCGACTGCGCCACCCAGGCGCCCCTATTTTTATTTTTTGAAATGCAATGAACTATGTTGTTTATTAGTCAGCCAAAAAAAAAATCTTAGTATGTGGCCTTAGTATATGGAAGTCCTAAGTTATTTTATATCAGTGATTATCCCCATAGACTCCTCAAGCAATGGTTCCAATTTCTCACATAAGGAAGCACAACATATTTAATGAAGAAAAACAAAAAAATTATACTTACAAGTTTTCATTCCCATCCGTACTCCATTTTTTTCTTATATAAATCATTAGTACATATGGGTGAGTAAATGGAAATATGGTAGAATGGGTGGATAGGTGGATGGGTGGTTGGATACATATAGATAAATAGATAGCTGACAGATAGATAGATCAGTTTACTCATCATGGAAATGTGCTCACTTAGAGAAGTTTGGAGTTTGGACATTGCCTGGTCTCACTCAGACTGAGGAAACCCATGTCTCCCATAATACATTTTATTCTTACCATCAGGGTGATTTAGATCTCTACCCAGTGAACTCTGGGAGGAGAATGATATTTTACCTAATATGTATCTTAAGAAGAGGGAGAAAACATTTTGTTTTTTTTTTTTTTTTAAATCGCCCCTCGTGTTGTTCCTGAAGGTCATATTGTTATTCATCTGTGTAGTCACAAAACTACACGTGAGAGTTTGCTCTTCAGCTGCTATCAGTTCTTACTTGATCCAGTAATCTTTACATATTAAAAACTAAAGTACTAAGTTTTCATTTATCTGATGAATTTAATTATGAACGCCTAATACCGAGTTTACGAGTTGACTTTTTAACGTCATTGTCCCCTAGTAAAACCAATGAACTTTTCTATTAAGGACAGTGGATCACAACAGTCACATATATGAGTTTTTACATAGGAGCGAATTGT
Organism: Herpailurus yagouaroundi; assembly: GCF_014898765.1. Taxonomy (NCBI): domain Eukaryota; kingdom Metazoa; phylum Chordata; class Mammalia; order Carnivora; family Felidae; genus Herpailurus; species Herpailurus yagouaroundi. The sequence goes on from NW_024423171.1 coordinate 26,197, forward strand.
TGGGACCAATTACATTTTATGTTGAGGCATACATTAGTACACATACACATGTCTGTCAGTGACTATTACACGTTAGTATCTAGAGATATATGCCAGAATCCCTTATGACTCTTGTGGAAAGTACCTTGAATTTTTAAGTGAAACATGTTGCAGACAAAGTAGTCATGCTTCACTATTTTCTTTCAACTTTCACCTGCATATAATTTGGGTTGTGGGTGACAGGAGGCTGTGTTATTAGAATTCTCATTACTAATATTTGTTCTCAGTTCTCCTTTAAAAATATGGGGTTTCTAAAGGTAACTTGAACTTTCCTGTTTTACACGTAAGCTTTACCTTGTGAATATTAAGAGAATGGCTCTGGATGACACATGATTGATAGTTGCCTTATGGTTATGGTTTACCACTGATATCTCTCTCTTTTTTTTTTTAATTTTTTTTTCAACGTTTATTTATTTTTGGGACAGAGAGAGACAGAGCATAAACGGGGGAGGGGCAGAGAGAGAGGGAGACACAGAATCGGAAACAGGCTCCGAGCCATCAGCCCAGAGCCCGACACGGGGCTCGAACTCACGGACCGCGAGATCGTGACTTGGCTGAAGTCGGACGCTTAACCGACTGCGCCACCCAGGCGCCCCGAACCACTCATATCTCTCTTGAAGAGTCCTTGTGCTGATAAGACTAAAGTGAATTCAGCCTAAGTCTGGTCGTGAAACCAAAACAAAACAACCCATTTGTTCCCACAATATCTCATTTGTGCTCCCCCAACTTTTCTCTAGGAAGCAGATTAATATATGTCTTTCTTGACTTTTCAGAAAAAAAATTAGAGAGAATACTATCAAGCAATTTACAGTACTGGAACCTCTCACATTGATCTAGCTTTCTTTACTTACAGAGATAATAGAAAAAAACAAACAAACTTGTGTTTCTGTGTCTGATGATATTTTGTGTCAAAATCCTAATTGAGTTACTATATAACTCATGCTTTTTGTTCTGGTTTAAAGTTTTGCATTGCAAAATATTCATTACAGAAAATAAGAAAGAAGAAAATTACTTATATTATACTTTTATTTAGATACATATAATTTACTCTTTTGTAACGAAGTAAAGATATTTCTTGGTGAATTTCATGTGGTTTTTGAGCTGGTTTCTCCACTAAATGGAAATCAACTCTCAGTAATGATATACAGCATTGTCTTTCTAATCGAATGAAATTTGGTGTGGGTAGCTAAACTAAGAATTCAAACAAGAAACCTATCAGGTGAGAGTTGCATCAGAAAAACGGTTTGAAAATTTGAGTTCAGATGTTTAATATGTACTAAAATCTATAAGATAGAAAACAAGCAAAATTGCTCTGGACATTTCAAGAGTTTAGAGTAAGACACAGAAACTTTCTCTCTCTCTCTCTCTCTCTCTCTCTCTCTCTCTCTCTCTCTCTCTCACACACACACCCACACACACACGGATTTTCATATATTTTTCTTTTTTGTGTGTTTTTTATTGAAATTCTAGTTAGTTAGCATACAGTGTAAAATTAGTTTCAGGTGTACAATATAGTGATTCAACACTTCAGTACATCACTCTGCATTGATCACAAGTGTCCTCTTTAATCCCCATCACTTATTTAACCTATGACCCCACCTACCCACCCTCTGGTAACCATCAATTTTTTCTCTATAGTAGAAAGTCTCCTTCTAGATTTGCCTAACCTTTGTTCATGTGTTTCTTAAATTTCACATGTGAATGAAATCACAGGGTATTTGTCTTTGTGTGACTCACTTATTTCACTTAGCGTAATAGTCCCTAGCTCCATCCTTGCTGCAAACGGCCTGATTTCATTCTCTTTTATTTCTGACTGATATTCCATTGCACATCTATACTAAATCTTCTTTTCTTTTTTTCTCATATTTAGGGTTAGGGTTGGGGCCAGCATGAGGGTTTGTGTCTAGTTAGCTGCAGTTCAGAGACCTCTCCAGAGAATAAAATCCCAGACTTCTGCTGGGGTGAGAATAAACATGGCAGCCATTCTACACAGCTGGGCAGGAGGGAATTTAGGACTCTAAATAATCTTTAAATAGATGTTCAATTGTTCCTTCTGCTTTTATTTCTACCTTCACAACCATTTACAGGAATATTACCAATTCTTCAATGTTTGGGAACTTCTTCAGAATAACTAGGCTGCTCCTCAGCTTTTTTTTTTTTTTTTTTTTTTTTCGTGTTCAGGAACCACATTCTCAGATCTAGGATTAGGGTGAGGGTTAGGGTTGGATTGATGGTTAGTATGAGGGTATGTGCCTGGTATCCTGCATTTCAGACACAGCTCCAGAGAGTTTAGGTTAGGGTAATGGTTGCTGTTAGAGTGAGGGTATATACCTATTATTAGGCAGTTCAGAGTCCTCTCCTGAGAATAAATTCCCATACTTCCACTGGTGTGAAAATAAATATGACAATCATCTACCCAGCTAAGGCAAGGAGGGGATTTGGGGCTCTAAATACTCTTTTTACAATTCTTTTTAATATTTATTCATTTTTGACAAAGAGGCAGAGTGCAAGTGGGGGAAGGGTAGAGAGAGAGAGGGAGGCACAGAATCCGAAGCAGGCTCCAGGCTCCGAGCTGTCAGTACAGAGCCCCATGTGGGGCTCATACCTACAATTATGAGATCATGACTTGAGCTGAAGTCAGAAACTCAACCACCTGAGCCACCCAGGCGCCCCTAAATACTCTAAATATATTCTATTGGTCTTTTATTTTCACGTTTTTATTTAAATTTCAGTTAGTGTTAGTTTCAAGTGTAGAATTTAGTGATTCATTACTCACATACAACATACAGTGCTCATCAATACCAGTGTACTCTTTAATACCCATCACCGATCTAACCCATCTCTCCACCCGCCTCCTATCCAGCACCTCTTAGTTTATTCTCTATAGTTAGGAGTCTGTTTTATGGTTTGCCTCTCTCTTTTTATCCCCTATGCTCATCTGTTGTTTCTTAAATTTCACATGTGAGTGAAAGTATATGGTATTTGTCTTTGACTGACTTATTTTGCTGATCATAATACTCTCTAGTTCCATCTACATCATTGAAAATAGTAAGATTTCATTCTTATTTTTTGTGACTGATTAATATTCAATTGTGTGTGTGTATATATACATATCTTCTTTATTCATCCATCAGTTGATGGACATTTGGGCTTTATCCATAATTTGGGTATTACTTATAAATCTGCTGTAACTTTTTGGCACATGTATCCCATCAGTTCAATATTTTTTGTATCCTGTTGGGTAAATATCTCATAGTGAATTTGCTGAATCATAGGATAGTTCTATTTTTAATTTTTTGGGGAACCTCCATACTGCTTTCCAGAGTATCTGCACTGGTTTGCATTCCCACTAACTGTGTAAGAGGATTCCCCTTTTTCTGCATCCTCACCAACATCTGATATTTCTAGTGTTGTTTATTTTAGCGATTCTGAAAGATATGAAGTGGTATCCCATTGTAATTTTGATTTGCATTTCCCTGATGATGAGTGATGGCGAGCATCTTGTCATGTATCTATTAGCCACCTGGATGTGTTCTATGGAAAAATGTCTATTCATGTCTTCTGCCCATTTCTTCACTGGATTTCTTTTGGGGAGGGGTGGGGTGTTGCGTTTGACAAGTTCTTTATAGGTTTTGGATATTAACCCTTTATCAAATATGTCTTTGCAAACATCTTCTCCCATCCCAAAGGTTGCCTTTTAGTTTTTGACTGTTTTCTTTGTTGTACAGAATCTTCTTTTTTTTTCTTGATGAAGTCTCAATAGTTTATTTTTGCTTGTGTTTCCCTTGCTTCAGGAGAAATATCAAACTAGGGATTCATACCTACCCTAGGGATTGACACATACCTCTACATCATAAAGGCCATATAGGAAAGACCCACAGCTAGTGTCATTATCAATGAGGAAAAACAGAGCTTTCCTTCTATGGTTAGGAACAAGACAGGGAGGTATAGTCTCACTGCTATTATTTAACATGGTATGGGAAATCCTAGACTCAGCAGTCATATAAAAAAATAAAAGGTATACAAATTACCAAGGAAGAAGTCAGACTTTCACTATTTGCAGATGACATGATACTGTATGTAAAGAAAACTGAAAATACTCCACCCCAAAATTGCTAGAACTGATGACTATATTCAGTAAAGTCACAGGATACAAAGTCATTCAGAAGTCTGTTTCATTTCTATACACATATAGTGAAGTAGCAGAAAGAGAAATCAAGGAATTGGTCCCATTTACAATTGCACCAAAACCCATACGATACCTAGGAAGAAACCTAGCTAAAGAGGTTCTTTGAAAACTATAAAACAGTGATGAAAGAAATTGAAGATGATACAAAGAAATTAAAAACAAATCCATGCCCATGGATTGGAAGGACAAATATTGTTAAAATGTCTGTCCTGCCCCAAACAATCGACACATTCATTGCAATCCCTATCAAAATACCACCAGGGGTGCCTGGGTGGCTCCATCATCTAAATGTCTGACCTAGACTCAGGTCATAATCTCACAGCTCATGAGTTTGAGCCCCACATCGGGCTCTGTGCTGACAGCTCAGGACCTGGAGCATGCTTCAGATTCTGTGTCTCTGTGTCTCTCTGCCCTTTGCACTCTGTATCTTTCTCTCTCTCTCTCAAATACATAAACATTTAAAAATTTTTAAAATATCACTAATATTTTTCATAGAGCTACCAGAAACAATCCTAAAATTTTGTGTATGGAACCAAAAAATATCCCAAATAGCCAAAGCAATCTTGAAAAAGAAAAGAAAAGCTAGAAGCATCAAAATCCCAGACTTCTAGTTATGTTACAGAGCTGTAGTGATCAAGACAGTATTGAACTGGCACAAAAACAGACACATGGATCAATGAAACAGAATAAAAACTCCAGTAATGGACCAACAACTATATGGTCAACTCATCTTCAACAAACAGGAAATAATATCCAATGGAAAAAACACAGTCTCTTTCTTCAATAAATGGTGCTGGGAAAACTGGACTGCAGCCTGTAAAAGAATGAACCCAGACCACTTTTTTACACCATACACAAAAATACATTCTAAATGGGTGAAATACCTAAATGTGAGACAGAAAACCATCAAAATTCTAGAGGACAACATAGGCAGTAACTTCTTTGACATCAGCTGTAGCAACTTCATGCAAACTTTTAACAAAATCATTGCAACTTTCAATAAATGGCTGGAAATGTCTGGGCAAAAGAAAACAAAGGATAGGAATAAATATTAGAAAACTTCAAAGTAATCTCTTTTGGGGGCTTCTGGGTGGCTCACTCAGTTAAACATTCAACTCTTGATTTTGGCTTATGTCATGATCTCACAGTTTGTGAGATCGAGCCACACATTGGGCTCTGTGCTGACATCAAAAAGCCAGCTTGGGATTCTTTCTATATCCTTATTCCTCTCTGCCCCTCCCCTGCTCAGACACACACACATGTGTGCACTCTCTCTCTCTCTATCAAAATTAATAATAAATATTTTTTAAAACAAAAATTATATTTTTGCTTTTGCCAGATTTTTGGCATATTACTCTTATCTGGAATTTCTCTTCCTATAAATGCCAATAGAGGTACACCAAAATTTCTCTACTCAAATATTTTTCTAATAAACCTCTCTACTGTTCATTTTTTTTTTCCTAATGTGTTAATTACTACCCTTCTTGGAGGAGTTACCTGAACTCTATAAATCTAACCACTGTGTTCCAGATCTAGGTTAGTCTTGTGCATCAGGAAGAAAATGACAGAATGTAAAGAACACAAAACCAGAAGGCAGGGAACTCTTAGTTCTAAATCTTCACCCCACATTAGACCTATCTGGTGAGCTGTTAAAGATCTCAAACCACAGGTCATACCTAACAATTAAATTAGAAGATCCAGAGAGTGGAAATCCAATAACAGTTTTTTAAAAGACATCTCTAGGGAATTCTCATTACAGTGAAATTTAAGAAGCACTGCACTAGTTTTAATTCTACCTTTATTATCTTGGTGAACTTGAAAAAATAAAATAATATCATTAAGTCCCATGTTCTTTATCTGCAAAGTGAGGATGAGTATGTTAATAGGGGTGCCAACAGGAACGAATTCACTTCCCTTGCTACATACAACCTACTATATTAATAGAACATGGATTACAAACCTAGAAAGACCATATTCCTAATCTTTTCTCTAGATGAGAGATGAGAACTGAACTACCAACTCTGAGCTTATTTAAATGGATCTTGCCTCTTCATGTAAAAACTCTTCTAGTTACTCAGTCCCCAGATTATTTCCAACCCACTGCCATTTTTATTCTTATTGTTATTTATCATTTTTTAATAATTTGACTCATTTGTTGGTATTATCTATAAATTTATTCATTTAATGGATCTATTATTTATCTTCAGTGTAAGCTTCATGAAATTAAGGACTTCATTATTTTGTCCACTGTTCGAACCCATTGTCTAGAGTCGTGCTTGGTACATAAAAAAACAATTATTATTTGTTGGGTGAACAAACCAAAATTAACACTTATATTTAATGCTACAAAATTAATACATCATTTAGGAGTACATATTTTACTAAAAAGGTAGCTATGAAAGAAAAAAAAGAGTGTTTATATTAAAACGAATATATTGTGGAATAATGGGAAACTTTGAATGAAAATGAAATAAAACTTCAAACTAATGTCCTAAATGTGTCATTTTATTTCAGGTTAGTCCCTCACAACTTGAGAGATGCATATTCAATTATACCTGCATTGAAAACACTAAGGTGGAAAGTTGGCAAACAATCCAATAAAAGGCATTTCTCCACATGGCACATGCAGTATTGTCACTTTGCATTTTTGCAAGTGATGTAAGGTCATATGTTTTGTATTTTCATCATGTTTATTTTAGTGTGCATTAGAACAAGCATGATTCAAAATGATAGGTTTATGGCTACTACTGTTTAGAACAAAATAAGTTAAGCAATAAACTTATTTAAGTTTATTGAAGATAGTATACAGATTTGGCAGAGTCGTGGAGGTACTTTTCAAAGGTCTGAAATTTGGAGACCCGGACTAAAACAAGTTCTAGGAGCAATGTGTTGCCTTTAAGGACATAAAGGGTCATGTAAGCTGATCTAAAGACTTTCTTAATAAAATTTACTTCTACTCAGATTGATTTAGGAGAAGCAATATAACTCTTGTGCCCGAATGGACAAAATGATAAGTTAACTCTTGCTTTGGAAATCTTTCATCATCTGAGCTACCAAAGAGGTATCAGTTTTGAACATCTTGGAACACAGCACTTTGGGCATCAGTAGATTCAGGGATCACCATGGAAGACTTTGGATTTCATACAGAGGTGATAATTTACAAGTGCCTGATGAAAGCTTCAAAGCCTCCTACTTTGCTTCACATATGAAAGTGATAAGAGGAAAATCTATGTAGGAAGTATCATGATGATGATGGTTGATGACGATGATTTGTCTGAAAAGACAAAATTGCTTTTACAGAAGACTACTAATCCTTAAAGGAAGAATTCTTCTAGTTTATCAGTTTAAGTGCAAAAGTTACCAGCACTTTGACAACTACAAACAGGTTACCTGCATCATAAAGAAAATACATGCTCAGAGATCTCATTTTTCCATCATTTTCCCCATCCATGTAAATGGATGCTAAATTCATGAGCTATACATGATTTTTATAATAGTTTTTCACGAGGGTTGCCTGGGTGGCTCAGTCAGCACCTGCAGAGGCAAGAATATGGAGGGAGGGAGAAAATACTCCATTTTGAGTAGGAACCCAGTTTCAAGGGGGAAAGACCCTTGCAAGAAAATGAAGATGGAAGCAGAAGAGTTTTATTTGGCATATATTTCTTCTGAAAGAATTTTTTGGTTTTGCTTTCACATTATTTTCTTGAGGTAATAAAAACTCAAATGCTGGACATGAAATTGTGCCATTTTATGGTGGTATACTCAGAATAGGCAGAGTAACAGATACGCCTCAACACTATAAAATGTTAAATTATATTTTTGATGTGAAGTGAAATTGACTGTATTAATGATGCCACATGATAAAAAAGGAGGAAATATCAGCATAAAATAAAAGAGAGTATTTTGTTAGCAAATAATCTGAAGTTCAAATGTGCAAAAACTCTTCCAACTTGACATAGCCTTCCTTCAAAATCTTTACCTCTTTAAGAGAAGAAATGTTAAAAACTTAGAGTAAATCTAACATTTGAGGTAAAATGATTCTGTTTAATATCTATTCTTGCTCTTTCCATTTTCCATCAATTACTATGTAACTTGAACTTTGTGAATCTGCAGATTTTTACAGGGGAAGTGCTTGCTGCTTCGAGACTGATTATTTTGTAATCTGATTATTCACAGCTTGCTAATTTGTAATTGGGCTTTTACAACTAGAAAACCTCCAGATTTCAGAAAAACTAATTTATTTTTTTCTTTGGTTAATTGTGCTGTTCACACCAAACAGTAGAGTGAGATGACTTCTAGTGGGTTTTGTGCAGTGTTCTGGAACCAATAAAATATATTATTGATTGCCTAATGAAAAGCACCATGTTCATACAAACTTACTGTGTCTGAGCAGGGATACAGCTGCTACTTTTATTCTGTTTAGAGAATCACCTGCTATTTGACCAGGGTCTATTGCTACATATCAAGCATACCTTAAATTAGGTTGGGGTTGCCTACTGGGTACTTGGTAAGGTGTCCTGATCCTTTTCCTTTCCTGCAGAGCTACCTATTGCTTCTAATTTAGCCTAAGATAATCAAAATTAATTATGATTGAGTGTTAGTAAAATTGAAACAGAGTACAAGTCAAACACCTTTGGCTTTCTTGAAATTATGCAATAGAGTCCAAGCAAACGGCCTAGGCAGATTGAATTTACTGATTTAAAATCAGAATTTAAAGAAAATGCTTAGAAGAGCAATGGTGCAAAGACAGTTAGTCTTGTCATGAGCAAGTGGAAATTATTATAAAATTATATAAAAAATTTTATTTGTAATTTATTTTTACAATTTAAAATTAATTAAAACACTGTGCAATATTGGTTTCAGGGTGGAATTCAGTGATTCATCACTTACATACAACACCCAGTGTTCATCACAAGTGTCCTCCTTAGTACCCATTGCCCAGCTAGCACATCCCCCACCCACCTCTTCTTTTCCCTGCTATGTTCATCATTTTTATTTCTTATTCCACATATGAGTGAAATTATATGGTATTTGTCTTTCTCCGATTGACTTATTTTGCTTAGCATAATACATTCTAGCTACATTGACATCATGGCAAATGGCAAGATTTCATTTTTTGACGGCTGAGTAATATTCCATTGTGTACATATGCCATATCTTTTTTGTTGATTCATCAGTCGATGGACATTTGGGCTCTCCATAGTTTGGCTATTGTTGATAAATGCTGCAATAAACATTGGAGTGTATGTACCCATTCGAATCTGAATTTTTTATATCCTTTGGGTAAACACCTAATACTGCAATTGCTGGATCGCAGGGTAGTTGTATTTTTAGTTTCTTGAGGAACCTCCATATGGTTCTACAGAGTGGCTGCACCAGTTTGTATTCCCACTAGCAGTGCAGAAGGGTTCCTCTTTCTCTTCATCCTTGCCAACACCTGTTGTTTCTTGTGTTGTTAATTTTAGCCATTCTGACAGGTGTGGGGTGGTATCTCAATGTGGTTTTGATTTGTATTTCCCTGATGATGAGGGATGTTGAGCATCTTTTCATGTGTCTGTTGGCCATTGGGGTGTCTTCTTTGGAAACGTGTCTATTCAAATCTTTTGCTCATCTCTTTACTGGATTCTTGGATTTTCAGGTGTTGCATTTATTAAATTATTTATAGATTGTGGATACTACCCTTTATCTAATATGTTGTTTGCACATAAATTCTCCCGGTCAGTAGGCTGCCTTATAGTTTTGTTGATTGTTTCCTTCACTGTGCTGAAGCTTTTTTTCTTGATGAAGTCCCAATAGTTTGTGTTTACTTTTGTTTCTCTTGCCTTTGGCGATGTGTTTCGTAAAAAGGTCCTTTCACCAAGGTCAAATAGGTTGTTGCCTGTGTTTTCCTCTAGGACTTTGATGGTTCCTGGCTTATATTTATATCTTTCATCCAGTTTGAATTAATTTTTGTGTATGGTTTAAGAAAGTTGTCCATTTGCATACTTCTGCATGTTGCCATCCAGTTTTCCCAGCACCATTTGTCAAAGAGACTTTTTCCACTGGGTATTCTTTCCTGCTTTGTTGAAGATTAGTTGACTGTATAGTTGTGGGTCCAGTTCTGGGTTTTCTATTCTGTTCCATTCATATATGTGTCTGTTTTTGTGCCAGTAGCCCACTGTCTTGATCACTACAGCTTTGTAATATAGCTTGAAATCCAGAATCGTGATGTCTCTGTACAAATTTTATGATTGCTTGTTCTAATTTTACTAAAATTTTGGACCAATGATCTCTAAGTCAACATACAGTTCTCAAAGCTAGGAGAATAAAAGCAAAGTGTGAAATTTTGTCATTGACTCCCACAAATACATAATCTAGTTGCCTTTATGTAACACTTGATATGTCAAGTGATAATGTAAAGTGGTATCAGTGAGAGAAGTGTATTCTACAGTAACAAATACCAGCCAAATTTCTGTGCTATTAAACAACAAAGATTTATTGCTCACTTATGCCACTTATCTAATTCAGGTTGACAGGAGATTCTGCTCATTAAAGTTAACTCAGAACCCAGGCTATGGAAGAGTGAAAGAGAACTCTGAAAGTTATTATACTTGGAATTAAAGGTTTCTATCCAAAATTGACATATATCTTCTGCTTAGAACTCATCAGCAAGACCTTTCCAATCACAGGGACCAGCAATTTCAGTCCTTCCACGGTGCTTGAAGTAGAGAGAGCAATTAATAGCTACTGAAGAAAATTACTGCCTACCAGAGTGCTTAAGGATTAAATTATGTAAGAAATAATAACTACTATTTGAGAAAAGACACGATTAAAATATTAACCTCTCTTGTCATCCCTCAACCAAAAAACTGGTGGGCATCCATGTTGTTGTCCCAAATATTGTCTTCAGATAAGTTAAATGAACAAGACAATGTGTTGCCAATATTATGATAACTGAAAATGTTCAGTGTATTATACTCTTTATACCTAAACCAGTTCACAATTATGTCTGAAAGTAAAATTATCTTGAGTTATAAAACTGTAATAATGCTTTCATAGACAATGTCATTCACTGGCTTAGCTTGTGGTGAAAACAGAATATCTCCCCATTCTTTAAATTTTGGAGGAAATAGAATTTTAGACAACTCTGTCAGTAATGAGAGACTTTTACAGGTGGATATGAGAGGGAGAAAGTCAAGAATAGGGTTCCAGAGACGAGTTAAATTTGTTAACCTTTCCACTCATTACAGTGAAAATTAATACCTGTTACAGCGGCCAGTGAAAACCCCATATGATCTGAGATCACATCATAAACTACTACAATTGTTTAACACGTGGTAGTGGCTTATATGAATTCATATATATGTTTGTGTATTTGTTTGCTAGCTTTTAAGTGAATAAATGTGACTTACATTCTAAGATATATCTCCTTTTCTTTTACCTGCCACTATCTGGTATCTCAATCAGGGTTCCTCCCTACATGTAATCAGTACAGAAAATGGGTCTTTGAGTACATAAAATAGTTACTGAAGAATGATTTGGTTCATTCTTAAACAAGTACCTTGACCTACTGTTGTGTATTCTGAACAGTTTTACAAATTCACTTATGTTGAGGAACAGGAAGAGTTCTCCAGAGTTTTTGAGATCTGGGGAAAGATGAATTTGTGAATAATAAAGAAGTGAAAATTTAAAACGAAGTGTGTTGGGACAACAATAAAGTTGTGGTACTAGAAACACTTAGTCTCTTTCCCTCCTTCTCTATTCCCCTTTCCAACGTGTGACTGCTTAGTACCTCTGACATCCTAGATCGAGTAAGATTACCAAGAACTCTGTAATGTGAGAGGGTTCTAACAACTCTTGAGATAAGGAGAAGAAAGAGGTCCTATATTATGGTATTGTGGAGGGAAGGGAGGGTTCTAGTGTGGTTTCTGGCAAGGGTTGTATACTAGGATGAATAGTACCCCCCTAAATTCATGTCTGCCCCAAATTTCACAATGTGACCCTATTTGAAAATAGGTCTTGGCAGATGATAACATAGTTAGGTTAGGATGCAGTCATACTGGATTAGAGTAGGCTACAAATCCAATATGATCGATCTCATAATAAAAAGAGAGGATCCAGACATGCAGAGGCACACCGAGAAGAAGGCCATATAATGATGGAGGCAAATACTGGAGTTATGCTTCCAGAAGCCAAGTAACTCCGGAAGTCACTGGAAGCTAGGATTGAGCAAAAAATGACTCTTCCCTAGAGTCTTAAGAGAAAGCAGCACACTGCCAACATCTTGATTTTGGACTTCTAGCCTTTAGAACTGTGAGAGAATAAATGCTATTGTTTTAAACCAACCATTTTGTGAAACTTTGTTATGGCAGTCCTAGGAAAGTAATACAGGTAGATATTTCTGGTTTCATGATGTGTGCAATTAGTGGCTAATTTTTTTTTTTTTTCCATAATCTACTTATCGGATTGTCTTTAACTTCTAAGTTGTAATGATGGTAATGATGGTTAGGCCCATTTATTGATTGATTTATATAGTAAATGGACTACTACTATATTTGTGTATTGCCTGTGCAATGTTGAAAGACATTGTGTTAACAATGTATTAACAATAAAAACATGATGACCTAACAGAGTCCAAGAATAAGAGTCAAAAGCAACTCTGGGTCCCAGAGTTGCTAATACCATTATTATGTGTGTGACTCTAGGCAAACTATTACATTTTTCCACATATGTAATCACATAATAAAAATGTGAAGACTAGGGGCACCTGGGTGGCTCAGTCAGTTAAGCGTCTGATTTCGGCTCAGGTCATGATCTCCTGGTTTGTGAGGTCGAGCCCCGCGTCCGGCTCTGAGCTGACAGCTCGGAGACTGGAGCATATTTTGGATTCTGTGTCTCCTCTCTCTGCCCCTCCCCCACTTGTGCTCTGTCTCTATCAAAAATAAATAAATGTCTAAAAAAAATTTTTTTTAATGTGAAGACTTCTGTCTCATAGGATTTTTTGAGGGATAAATGAACTGCTTTATTAAAGCGGTATAATAACATAAAGTACTATATATCATACTTATTACAAAACTGTTTAAGAAGATACTCGAAGAGAATGTACATAAATCACATCGGCAAACAATATTTTCTAGAATAATAGCAAATCACTGTTCAATCAGTGCCCGTCATCCTGGCTTAGAGAGTAGCTTATTTAGGGACAAAATTTGTTTTAATAATTCAGGGTGTCATTTTCACAAAGTTATTTAGAGCCTTTTGCGGACTGAGAGTGAGAGGGTAGGCAGCATCTGGCCTGTAATTTGTAAGTGATTGGCTTCACAGTCCACAAACAGGGAACCAATGATTCACAAAATTTGCAAGTCTTCTGCACACTTCATAGAAATATCTCTCAAAAGTTCTATACCAATAATGAGAGCTCCTCTTTCCAATCTGCTTTTTAGGAGGAAAGAAGATGGTAATGGTGCTATAAAGGCTTTTCCTAGGAGAGCTGACGAGATGACAGCCTGGTCATCTGGTTGCTCCGTTGATTGCAGAGAGAGCAATTTTCATTGTTCATTTTTAGACTTTTATAAAACTCCACATATGACATGATAAAGGGGAAAAAGGCAAACGATGTCGGCATGCATGCAGAATTAACAAAATTTGGGAATATTGGTACTTTTCAAAAGATAATTTGCCTCCATTTCTATCATTTTGTGTGCACTACTGGCACTTTGACACCTGCAGATTTTGGCTGGGCCTGTATTGAGCAGATGCGCACTCATCATACATGGGTGTGGCTTCCAGGCACTGCACTTCCTTCACAAGCATTTCCCCCTGGGAAAGAGCTGAATATTGCCATTTATCAAGTGTATGCCTTTCAAATCATACTCTGTATGTCATTTTTGTTCATTAAGATGATGATTAGAAAATTTATCCTCTCTCGTCCACCCTCTGTAAATCCAGAATCTGCTATTATTTCCATCCCCCTGTCCCCCAACTCTTTCTTTTTAGTTTTCATTGATAGGAAGTTATAAAATGGGACAAGAATGCGCGAGAAATAGATGAAATACCTCATTGGTTAAAATATCCATTATGGCTTTTTATACATTTAGTCACATGGAGATAATGAGGTGCCACTTAAAGTCAACAGATTGTATTTGGAGGAGGGCACTTGGGATGAGCACTGAGTGTTGTATGTAAGCCAATTTGACAATAAATTATGTTGAAAAATAAATAAAATGTAATTATTTTTGCTTTTCATAACTTGGTCTCAACTTTTTAGATACTATTTGCTCCATGCTTTCAGAATTGTAAACATACGCTTAAAACTAACAATAATGATATGTTATTAAAATTTAGAAATATTAATACTCGTAGCTAAACCCTAGTATCCACTAGGAGGAGCTGAGTGCTTTATCAAGAATATACAAGATTAATGTCTTATAATATTTAATAAAATATAATCAGTATGTTGGGATTAATATGATAAAAGTAAAATTAAGGAGAGATAAATTGGATGTCATTATGACTATATAATACATTGGGAAATAGAGATACAGAAGGAATACCATTGTATGTTTTCAGCTAATTTAACTGAGAGCTTTGAAATAACTAAAACAAGTACAGCATATGTGTGATTTTTCACATGAAAGATCCATGTGACTTGGGGGTGCCTGGGTGGCTCAGTCCAACTTTGGCCCAGGTCATGATCTCACGGTTCGTGAGTTCGAGTCCCCTGTCAGGCTCTCAGCTGACAGCTCAGAGCCCGGAGCCTGCTTCAGATTCTGTGTCTCCCTCTCTCTCTGCCCCTCCCTAGCTCATTCTCACACTCTCTCTCTCTATCTTTCAAAAATAAATAAACTAAAAAAAAAAGATCCATGTGACTTTCTCTTCTTTTTTTTTAAAATCTTAGCTCCTTTATTGTAGTGTGGTAAAAAGTACACCTGAAAGTAGGATATAGATAAATACAAAGCCCACTTCTGGAATACGAAATATAGGATTTACCAAAGAATCCACATAGGTATTAGGGGTGAAGACATGACCAAGAACTGATTTTATCTGGGGTGATGGGAGTAAGTGGAAACACCTTACATTGTGTTATTTCCTATTTCATTTGCAAAAATGTGGCATGAGAAGTGGTCGGCCATGATAACTACAAAAGAATAATACTTGAAATGAAAATATAGCTTGCACTGACTGGATTGTATTCAAGGGCAGCCTTGGAGATGGTAAGGTTATCTGCCCACTTTAGAATTTCACAAGGATTCTGGTCAAAGGTTTAATTCAAGATTCACTTGGCATCATTGGCAGTCTCCTTTGGATTGTCCTGGATTCTGAATCCTCTGGTGGCATAGAGATGGCACGGAAGGTTCAGAAGGCACATGACTTGACTGAATACTCTGATTTAGGAATTTGTCTGTGACTACGACAAACTGAGGCAATAACGCCGAATGATTGAAAGGGCCAGCTCTGGACTCAGATAGGGTTAAGATCACATGCCTATTCTTCTACTTACTACCTATGTGACATTGGACAGTTTATTAATCCACCCACATGGTATCATAAAGTTATTGCAAGAATTAAATGCTTAGCTTAGTATTCAGCCTAGGGAAAAATCTCACCAGATATTGGCCTTTACTGTTATTGTTTTTGTTGTTACCTGACATCAATCTATATACAAATACTTATTTACCAATCAGTTCATTCATTGAGGATAACCAGATATTAATGACCAACTCTTTGTTAAGCAGTATGCTAGGTATTATGCTAGTTTTTAACTAGGCAGTAAGCTAGCTATTCTTAACTTTGCCTACACTCTTTTCGTTCCTTACAAGTTCACATTCCATGGGTACTTATTGTTAAGTATTCTGTTTATAAGCCCTGACTTAAAGCAACAAAGGAATTGACTTTCTCGGAGTGAAGCTACCTTGTGCTCTAGGGAAATAGAGGCAAAGAAAAAATGAGTTGAGAAGTGTTGTAGACGTTGAGTATTTTAAGAGTTTGGGAATAATTTGTATTTCTTTTATAGTTATTTTATATAATTTATCTATAAATGATCTGTGCTGGAATTTTTCTTTGTCAAGAATATTCTAAGTATCATTTGAAGTCCTTTACTTGCTATAGGTTTATTCAGTTTATTTCACTTCTTCTTTTATCAAATTAGATAATCTAGTTCTTTCTAGGACTTGGTCTACTTAAATTGGGATAATTACCATCTTAACATGTTGAATCTTCTAGTCCATGAGCATGGAATATTTTTTTCTTTAGATAATTTTTATTTTTTCTCAACATAATTTTGAAGTTGACAGTGTTTAATTAATATTTTTCCCAAACATTTAAATTTTTTTGATGCTATGTGAATGGAACTCTTTTTCGAATTTCACTGCTAGTATAAAGGATCACTGATTTTTATATATTGGACTTGTATTCCATGAACTTGTTATACACGCTTATCAATTCTATCAGTTTTTTTTTAATTTTATTTTTTATTTTTGAAAATTTACATCCAAATTAGTTAGTATATAGTGAAACAATGATTTCAGTAGATTCCTTAATGCCCCTTACCCATTTAGCCCATCCCCCCTCCCACAACCCCTCCAGCAACCCTCTGTTAGTTCTCCATATTTATGAGTCTCTTCTGTTTTGTCACCTTCCCTGTTTTTATATTATTTTTGTTTCCCTTCCCTTATGTTCTCTGTTTTATCTCTTAAAATCCTCATATGAGTGAAGTAATATGATTTTTGTCTTTATCTGACAGACTAATTTCACTTAGCATAATATCCTCCAGTTCCATCCATGTAGTCACAAATGGCAAGATTTCATTCTTTTTAATTGCCAAATAATACTCCATTGTGCCATTGTGTGTGTGTGTGTGTGTGTGTGTGTGTGTGTGTGGGTGTGTGTGTGTGTATACAGCACATCTTCTTTATCCATTCATCGATCGATGGACATTTGGGCTCTTTCCATACTTTGACTATTGTTAATACTGTTGCTATAAACATTGGTGTGCATGTGTCCCTTTGAAACAGCACACCTGTATCTCTTGGATAAATACCTATTTTTAATTCTTTGAGGAACCTCCATACTGTTTTCCAGAGTGGCTGCACCAGCTTGCATTGCCACCAACAATGCAAAAGAGATCCTCTTTCTCTGCAACCTCGCCAACATCTGTTGTTGCCTGAGTTGTTCATGTTAGCCATTCTGACAGGTGTGAGGTGGTATCTCCTTATGGTTTCGATTTGCATTGCCCTGATCATGAGTGATGTTAGATATCTTTTCACGTGTCCTTTAGCCACCTGGATGTCTTCTTTGGAACAGTGTCTATTCATGTCTTTTGCCCATTTCTTCACCGGATTATTTGTTGTTTGGGTGTTGAGTTTGGTAAGTTCATCATAGATGTTGGATACTAACTGTTTATCTGATATGTCATTTGCAAATATCTTCTCCCATTCTGTCGGTTGCCTTTTAGGTTTGCTGATTGTTTCCTTCGCTGTGCAGAAGCTTTTTGTTTTGATGAGGTCCCAGTAGTTCATTTTTACTTTTGTTTCCCTTGCCTCCAGAGACGTGTTGAGTAAGAAATTGCTGCGGGCAAGATCAAAGAGGTTCTTGCCTGCTTTCTCCTCTAGGATTTTGACACCTTCCTGTCTTACATTGAGGTCGTTCATCCACTGTGAGTTTATTTTTGTGTATGGTGTAAGAAAGTGGTCCAGGTTCATTCTTCTGCATGTCGCTGTCCAGTTTTCCCAGCACCACTTGCTGAAGAGACTGCCTTTATTCCATTGGATATTCTTTCCTGCTTTGCCAAAGATTAGTTGGCCATACATTTGTGGGTCCATTTCTGGGTTCTCTATTCTGTTCCACTGATCTGAGTGTCTGTTCTTGTGCCAGTACCATACTGTCTTGATGATTACAGCTTTGTAGTATAGCTTGAAGTCTGGGATTGTGATGCCTCCAGCTTTGGTTTTCTTTTTCAAGATTGCTTTGGCTATTCAGGGTCTTTTCTGGTTCCATACAAATTTTAGGATTGTTATGTTCTAGCTCTGTGAAAAATGCTGGTGTTACTTTGATAGGGAGCCCATTGAATATGTAGATTGCTTTCGATAGTATCGACATTTTCACAATATTTGTTCTTCCTATCCAGGGGCATGGAATCTTTTTCCATTTCTTTGTGTCTTCTTCAATTTCTTTCATAAGCTTTCTATAGTTTTCAGTGTATAGATTTTTCACCTCTTTGGTTAGATTTATTCCTAGGTATTTTACAATTTTTGGTGCAACTGTAAATGGGATCGATTCCTTCATTTCTCTTTCTGTTGTTTCATTCTTGGTGAATAGGAATGCAACCGATTTCTGTGCATTGATTTTATATCCTGCAACTTTGCTGAATTCATGGATCAGTTCTAGCAGTTTTTTGGTGGAATCTTTTGGGTTTTCCATATAGAGTATCATGTCATCTGCGAAGAGTGAAACTTTGACCTCCTCCTGGCCTATTTGGATGCCTTTTATTTCTTTGTGATGTCTGATTGCAGGGGCTAATACTTCCAATACTATGTTGAATAATAGTGGTGACAGTGGACATCGTTGTCTTGTTCCTGACCTTAGGGGAATGGAATCCTTGTCTTGTTCCTGACCTTAGGGGGAAAGCTCTTGGTTTTTCCCCATTGAGGATGATATTAGCGTTGGGTCGCTCATATATGGCTTTTACCATCTCGAGGTACGATCCTTCTATCCCTACTTTCTTGAGGGTTTTTTTTATCAAGAAAGGATGCTGTATTTTGTCCAACGTTTTCTCTGCATCTATTGAGAAGATCATGAGGTTCTTGTCCTTTTGTTTATTGACGTGATGAATCACATTAATTTTTTTGTGGATATTGAACCAGCCCTGCATCCAGGTATAAATCCCACTTGGTCGTGGTGAATAATTTTTTTTAATGTATTGTTGGATCCGGTTGGCTAATATTTTGTTGAGGATTTTTGCACCCATGTTCATCAGGGAAATTTGTCTAAAGTTCTCCTTTTTCATGGGGTCTCTGTCTGGTTTTGGATTTACGGTAATGCTGGCCTCATAGAAGCAGTCTGGAAGTTTTCCTTGCATTTCTATTTTTTGGAACAGTTTCAAGAGAATAGGTGTCAACGCTTCCTGTCAACGTGGAAAGCCATCTGGCCCTAGACTCTCGTTTTTTGTCATATTTTTTATTACTAATTCGATTTCCTTACTGGTTATGGGTCGGTTCAAATTTTCTATTTCTTCCTGGTTCAGTTTTGGTAGGGTATATGTTTGTAGGAATTTGTCCATTTCTTCCAGATTTCCCATTTTATTGGCATATAATTGCTCATAATATTCTCTTGTTATTGTT